>NC_042494.1:88761920-88837606 GCF_005508785.2 Acyrthosiphon pisum | reverse complement strand
CCCCCCAAAAAAAAAAAAAAATACGAGCCTGATATATTTTCGATATAATTCTCGTTTTAAATACCGACCACAACTTACTGTTAAAAAGTAGGCACCTACCGATAGCCGATAGGTACTATACGTACATTTAAATTTTAAGTATTTATATAGATAATATAAATTATAATACATTAATAACTACTATTGTCTAACGAAATTTGTAAGTTAATCGTTGTTGAACATTTAAAATGCCCGTATAATAATAAAACCTATGCAGTTATTACAATGTACGACAGTAATAATCATGGGAGATAATATAATGTCGATAATGCGAGTGTTATTATGCGACAGAAGAATAATACTGATTTTCTATTGGTCCGTCGTTGGTCAATCGAGTGCCAATGCGTGCATAATACCTATTACACACATAATTGAATATAATATAATAATATTATGATTGTCACTATATACCTATAATAATAGCGTGATGACGACATGACGTCCTCGTTATGATAATCTGTATCGCTCGCAAACACGCGTAATCAATTATGTATTATACATTTATACATAATGTATAATATGAGCCTATATAATATTATAATATCTACGCACACCTATAATAAGTTATGATTATGCTTTTAAACACAAGTTTAGAACACATTATATCCACGTTGTGTCCGTTCGTCCGTTCGTAAGACAAAAATCAATTATTCAATTATTTCTTAAAATATTAATAAACCTTTTAAAATTAAAGTGTAATTCTTGATTTTTTTTTGGAAAAAATGTAATTATTTAATTTTTATTCAGGCAAAAGTTAATAATTATTTTTTATTGCCTATGATAAATATTGCAAAACTCATTATCTTTATGCCTATATTTGTTTTTAAATAAACGATATATTATTTCGATTTTCGATACATTGGTACGATTATTATACGTAATTGTATAGTACCTATATAATGCACTGCACTATAATATTAAGATAGTAAATATTACTATTGTGAAAAATGAAACATAATATATTATTCTATCATTTCTTAAAAGGAAAATTCTAAAATTATTCTTTATAAATATTCCATAATAACCATTGACTAAACATTTTTGTATAACATTCAACAAAATTATAAATTATTACTAATATTTGTCATATAAACAACTTTAATAATAATAATAATGTAATAATATGTACGCATTGTATGTGCCATTTAATTAATAAGATATTATAATAATTAATATTCAAATTCGGGAATTTTTTGAAAGTTCTATCTTCTATTATAGGTATCCAAAATATATAAGATACTGTTCTATTTTTAAACCATCATAATAAAATGTTCGTTTACTTTCGCAAATTTACTCTTAGAGGTTAGCGAAATGAACAATTTGCAAAAACTTGTCCATATTTTATGGTAACAATAGCTCAAAGAAAATGTAACGTTATTTTCATGACGTATATAACGCAGGAAAACTTAATAAATCTTAAATTTTCTTACTGATCTATGTCTTCCAAAATTTTGAGGTACTATGATGAAAATTGTATCGTATTATTATGTTATAAATATTACACAATAATGTTGTACATGTAGATGGTAATTTTCTGTCATAACAATAACAAGGAGACTTGGATCCGGGTCAACAGTGTCTTATGGATATTATACGTAGTTGGTTTACCAGGTATACCTACTGCAGCACAGTAGTGGATCCAAGGCTTAATAATTTTAATTTTTTTTTTTTTTGTGGGAGGGGGGGGAGTACAAATAGTACAAAAATTGGCTAAACACAGTGTACCCCTAGACCTCGTCGACTGCGGTCTTCGTTGGTTTGAAATTTGAAAGCGGTACCATAGTGTACGGTTGTCGACAATGAATTTTCGGTAAGTACCACGACAAATTGGTTAAAATATAATAAAGTAACATTCAAAAGGGCTGCGCATCAATAGCGCATTATTATATTATATTTCGTATCGTTGTCAATCGGCATATTATTATATTATTACATAGATGCCGCGAACGGTCGTGCCGATTGGTTTTTGCCGCTAGATGGCGGCACACGACACGCGGCCCGGCTTACAACAACCATGTCTCTTCCGGCACATGTGCAGGCAATAAATACACTACCATGATGGTAAATTCAAATGCATTGCGGGCGTCCATGTCTTGTGTAAAATATTTATTATTATTATTAGAATCAATTAAGGCCGTTGGTCATAACATTGATTTTTAATATCAATATTAAGTTAGATATTTTAATGATTGTATTTACGTGCGATTAAATTACGTTAAGTATAAAATGTTATTTATATTATTATTTATTATTTTTATAACGTTTCATGGACGTTTCGTGCAACCACAGTGTTTTCGAAAAAAAAACAATCGTTTATGATAATATACGACTTTACGTAATCGCAAACGCAAAGTTTCGCTTTCGAACAGAAAATTAAAAAATAATTACTCGAGTTTATTTACTGAGTAAACAATTATTGTTTTAACCACTATTAAGACTCGTCGCCTTTCAGCGCAATGTTGATGCGGCACAATACTATAGTATAATATTAAATTACTGATATTATAGGCCTTTCATATTTTAATAAATTGATTATATCGGTATATTTTATCAAATTGTTTTAAAAACTATAACGCTGTTTTTTACTGATTTATTAATATTTTTACTATAGTGTGCTAGAGTTTATACTATTACATTTTTAATATTATTAAAATTAAATCTAGGAAAAATTTGAATATACATTTTATGCTTTATTTGTTTATGTTTTTACAGAAATATTTTTTTAAAGTATTTTAAATTAATATTGCAAGTACATTTAATTTATTAAAATTTTGAAAAGGATAATAGGTAACTACCTTTTTTAGGATTTTTAAAACGTATTTCGTTTAACGGAATTTGTCAGAAATTGTATTGAGTATATATTGTACATTATATACTTAATGGTAATAGTATTTTTAGTATGTAAACACCAACTTAATGGGATCGAATTAATTATAATTTTAAAATGATTCAGTTATATCGAGTGTTGAATGCAAAATTATGTAGCTAATCGTCACTTTTTTAACATTTTTGACAATTCAAAGAAAACACTAATATATTTAACAGACTGCAGAACGCCACAGTATCAATAATGTCACGTTAAGAATCACTTATACGTTTCATGTTTTTACTTTTACCTAGATAGATTCAAATTAAATTATTATATTTTATTATAATTATTATTATCATACGCCTTTTCACGTATAATCAAATGTTAATTGTGATTTTTGATTTTAAACGCTACAGATTACTTTTTGTTTTTCGTTTCTGCATGTATCACCAAGACAGCAGCCTCGATAGTTAATGGATAACCTATAACCACCTGTATATTTTTAATTGTAGCATTTATACACTTAAAACTAAAATTAATAATTGAAAACATAGTTTACTGAACAAAATAATAATTACGGAATAAAATATTTGATCATAAAATCTATTCTGAAAAACGTGACCCTAAACCATTTGTTCGGCAATAAATAGTATTTAAATAATATAATAGTCACTCACGAGGCACGACAGTAATAATAATGATTGATTAATATTTATATAATATTATAGAAACCTAATATTATGTTATATCGTACTTCCGTTTTGCCAATTTCTCGGAATCAGCAGACTGTTAATAGGACGTCTCTATTTTTCGGTTTGACGACGCACGTCGAAATAGGTACACGCTGCAGCAGCGGATTCAAAACTGGATTTTTTGTTCGACGAGGTGGTCGCAAGGAGAGTGAAGGTTTGCTTAAAACAATTTTGCTGCAGATGTTTTCCGGGACTTCTAGTGTACGAAGGGGAGCTGTACAATATAATAATACAATATTTATATATATATATACATAAATTTACGTTATATGCGTATGACTCTTTACTTTCGTGCTTAATGATCGTTGAGAAATCAATTTAATTATACCGATTCGTTGAAATGGTAAATAGAATGGCTACGTTATTCGGCAACATGGTATAAATTACGCGATTTAAAAACTGGTAGTTATTCTTACGTCCTTAAACTTACTTTTTATGCTGTGAATCTCCGGGAGTGGGGAGAGGCTCGTATTGGGGTTGTCATTTTCGGTAGTGTACCTACCTACGGATTGCACGAATTTTAACACGAATTTAGCTGTTTGCGCGACGTCCGCTATAAACTAACAGCAGGAATGAGATTTTTCGACATACCATTCTACCGATGTCTGCAACAAAAGATTTATAGATCGATTGCAGTCTTTGGGATTTTGTTTCGTACGAACGTGAACCCAAACCATTCTCTGCAGCGGAGTTGACTAGCCCGTGGAATCAATAATAAGTCCTATTACTTGTCTAATATGCGCAACACGCGTGTATAATGTACCTATATGATATATATTATTATTTATTTCTACCTTTTTCGAGAAAATAAACTTAACGAAGCGTGTAATAATAACATAATAATATGATGTACGAAACACACGTGTAATTGTTTTTGTTTAATTGCAGAAGTGCATTAATATCTTTTATATTGCTTAAACGACGGTTCTATTAAAAGTTATAATGATTTTCATTAGTTTTTTTTATCTCGACCAATTTTCGCTTTATTAAAAAAATAAGTATATTTGCCTCGGAATCGAAAATAAATAACTATACTGCACTTATCGACCATTTATCATTATGCAAGTTTGAGTACAACACTCAATCTTTGGCATAATGTTTAAATGCAGGTATAATAATATACTATTACAGTATTACTTATTAGTACATATTATAATATCGAGAGATGATATATTATAATAAATTTTGACTAGGGAGCCGATAAAAAGTGCGCTTCTTAAAATGATAGTCAAAAGATTAGTATAGGTGCCATTTATCGTATATATATACGACTTGATAGCGAGGTCGGTTAACTAATTTAAGAAACTATTAACATAAATGAACCCAGTGACGTAGTCAGGGGGAGTTTTGGGTGTTTAACCCATCCCCCCATTGACATTTCCCCCTTAATAAATGTATTATTTATATACGAAAACTGTAATAAAAACCGTTTAATTTATACTTAAACCTCCCCCCCATTTCATAATCCTGGCTACACCACTGAGTGAATCAATGTATAAAACTATATGAATATATAAATATGACATACGCAAATTGATAAATGTAGTTGAATGTAAATAACGTGATCGCCGAATAATAAAAACAAATGAAAGATACCTTGATAATGGCATTTCGAAACACGCACTAAGTATAGTATGTGATTTTGGTTCTAATGATTAGTTTAGGTAGTTAGGTCGTCGATTATTCATGTAGGTGTTTCAAAAATAATATGACAAATTATGTTATTGTTTTAGTTCCGTTTGAATAATTAAATACATTAATAAGATTATTACATTCACGCTGATTAACCAAGGATATTATGCTCTCACCCCCATTTTTCATTGAATAATACATTTATTCAAATTCTTATTTTTTGGTTATTTTCAATATACTCAACAACCATAATATTTTCAAAATTTTGAGATTTTTTACACTTCTTAAGAAGTGTCCTGTGGTGATACAAACTTCCATGTTAATATAGGAACCACTATTTTACTGTAAATTATTCAGTGGTTATTGTTATGGATTTTTTTAATGAACTTAATTCAAAATTTGAACGAGTAGTTTTTCAGTTGGGAATTCAAATCTCTATACTATAAGGATAATTACCCACCCTAAAAATGGTCTTATAAAAATATATATTATATTAAACTTATTGTTTATTTTAGTTGGACCATTCCGTTTTGATTTTGATACGTCAACAATTTTAGAAAAGTTATCCGCTATTTATAGTAGAATTTCTCATTTAAAAATCAGAAATGTGTATCTCTACAGGACACTCCTTAGTCCTTAAGTAGTACAAAAAATCTCAAGAGTTAAAAATATGATCTTTGAGTACATTTTAAAATATTCCAAAACTCAGAATTTGAATAAATAAATTAATAAATGAAAGATTGGGAGATAGTTATGATAAATTGTGAATCACTCTGTATACTTATATCAAGACGGACGCAAAGCTGCAGTTACTCGAAATACTCGTACTCACGAATAACAGAAAATGCACGTGAACACATCTTCGTTTGATTCGGTACATTATATATTTTATCAAGCGAAAAAAGGTTTAAATATATAAAATTATAACCACACTAGTTGAATCTGTTAGAAATGCTTAAGGCAATATATTATAATGTAGGCACCTACAGACGAAATTGTAGGGGACTTCAAAGAGTGCGCACCAATAAATAATATTTAATAATTAGTCGGTTTTCGACACGTGCAAATCGGTACAATTATGAAATTACGCTTACGTTATACTATAACACATAACAATATTATCGTGGTGTTAATTGAATATTCATCGTTATCGAAAGATGTGATAACAACAATATTATAATGATATTGTATTATATTCGTTGACTGAATACTAATCGACGCGCATATTATTATCGTCCTATTATTATACCTTCGGCATTATTAGTTGTTTTACAGCGGCGTGATAATAATTGTTTTACTGTATTACACGTAAATATCTAGTATATTATCACGAAGTTGTTTTTATACTTCCATATTAAAATAATATATGTTGTTATAAATAATAATAATATATATTTTATTTTCATATAATCATTTATCGTAACTTGACGTAGAATAAAATATAAGTACTCAATTATTAGTGAAGTTAAATTAATGTAACATTACTGATTAATGAATTTATAAGTCAAAAACTCAGATAAAATATCGAAGGTCGGGTGAAATAAATAATGGTCGTATAGCCGTATATAGGAGATTTAAAAGATGGGCAAGTAGGTAATGTTCGCAAATTTTCTGTTGTATTTCACTAGGTGTCGAGAGGGTTATTTTATAGGTAAATATGTTTAAAGCCGGGGTTTTATTGGTTTTGGCCCCCCAAAAAAAAACTAGATTCACTTTCCAACCAGAAAATATGGGGGAGTAGAAAAAGTATTTTTACTGCACCAAAATGTGAAGACAGACACAAAACAATTTTAAATTTTAAAATTAAAAAAAAACATTAATCGATGATCATTGTAAGATCAATGCATTTATCACTCCGCTCAGATTCTAAAATATAAGAACGGAATCAACGATTCGTGAAAAAATGTATGAAAATCGGACTTGAAGATCGCAAATTTAAAGTGATTTAAAAGGAAATTAGTTATGCATGTACAAATAATAATAATAGCGAATAATTTAGTTTTAAAAACGTGTGAATCTACATCCTAAACTCCTATAGTAAAATGAGACACACTGGCTAACTTTTTTAATTCATTGGCTTATACAATAAGAAATTTTAATATATCATCTATTAATATTATTAAAATGAATCATTTACATTGTATTAATCATATATTCATAAATCATAACAATGCTTGAGTAAATTTATATAAGTTCATTATGTTTTAATAATGAAGAGGGACAAACTATGTGGTATTACCAACTTTTTAACGGCAGTGCCATTAACATTAAGATATTAGGAATTAAATATTGAAGTATATCGTATATTATGTACCTTATACTAGATACATTATTATTATTACAACATAATACAACTACTAAATATCTGACACTGACCAAAGGTTATTTTATATAATATTATAATGACTCGTTTTAAACTTTGCCCGTGTCATAAATAATAATATATCTTAATAATAATAGAACAAGTAACAACCATGGTAACCAGGTATATCGAAAAATAAAATATAACCATATTGCATGCTCCGTGAATTTATTAATTATTTATACAGGTACCTAATATTGCTATCAGCTTTAGCGGCACCTACTTGTATTATAGTTTTGATATTTCAAATTTCGATGCTCCTAAACAATACTATATAATACATATTATTATAAACTTCAACTACCTTCACAGTTTTTCAAATCGTAATAACCAGTGCTCGGAATTTGTAGCAAATGCATATTTTTCTTGGTTCGTCCTAGAACATCCAAAGTAAGATACAAATATGTATCACACTTCTCTGATGTCATACACGAAATTTTATCTTGCTATTTTTTGCATATTTACTTTTTTTATTGCTATTTTGCTAATTAAGGATTTATAGTGCTATTTTTAGGAATATATTCTTAATATACATAATATATACCTACATATTATACAAAATATAGGAAATTATCACATTCTGTTGAAAATAATGATTAATTTGGGTAGGAGATAGGAAATAAATAGATCTTATAAGTACACTTTTACTAACATATTTAAGTAATTTAATATATATTTTGTTAACGGTTTATAATTCAACTAGTCCAGACAGTCCCTGATGTCTATGAGCCCAACAATTTTATAAAATTGTATAATTACATTTAACTTTTTAAAATTAATTAAATTTTTTCAATTTAAATGCATATTTTTTGATTTTTTGTGCTATTCATAGCGCATATTTTGGAGTTTTAAAGTGCATATTTAAGAGCTAAAAAGTAACATTTTTAGTGCTACAACTTCCGAGCCCTGGTAATAACTAATATATTGAGGCATGTTTAATAATAATATAATATGAGTCACACGCGTTGCTAAATATACGGAAAATTATATTGCCTTTCAAGCGCGAAAATGTGGGTTACGCACTTACGCTCTGACAACGTGTAAAACCGATAAGATCTCTATGCACTCAATGACCTAAATTGTATTGGGTTATACAGGCAATATAAAAATATTTATTGTAAATTCAAGATATTAATTTTTCGTGGGCGTCACGACACTCTTAACTTTTAAGTGTACTTATATTATACGACAAACGTCTGTATTCGGAAAGCTATTAGGTAAATAATATGATAACGATATGATATTTTGGGTAAAGGTATACTTACTATTTGAAGTTCTGTAATATAATTTAGGTACAGGATGATTTATCGAGCATGATCTCCTCTATTTTTACTTCAATAATAAAAATAGGTAATTAAAATATATTTTTTGGAATTTTTAAATATTACACCTACTTAAGGATCGTATTTTAAAATTCTTAAAATATTATTTACTATTTAAAGAGTGTCATGTGAAAGTACAAACTTCTGTTTTACAAATTAGTACCACTCAATTATTTAGTGGAATATTTTCTGAACATTTTATAGTATCGAAATCAAAATTCGTAGTTTTTGAATTATTTAACTTTTTGTACAAATGATAATGGGTTCAGAACAGTGGGTTTAGAAGACATGACCATTTAAAATGTTAGCCATTAATATTTAACTATATCAATATATATTTTATAATTAGTGATAATGGCTTAAGTATAAAATAAATACTAGAGCCTGTATTACATCTATTTTATATAATAGTATAACCATATTGATAATGACTTTTAATAATTTGTATGAACGTTTTAATAACTGGGAAACTATACTAGTTTGATTTTTTAATTGTGTAAATCAAATTATCGAAAAAATTAGCCACTCACTAGCTGATCTCGTGCACTTCGTTGCCCGTTGAATGTACCTATCAACTCAAATGATTCAAACTTTGTTCAATTCGTTATTTAATATTCGGTGTATGGTGTTTAAAATTTCCGTTGCCTGGAATAAAAATTCTGATTCGCAGCAGTACATTATCAGGTAGACGATTGCGGTAGATCGAGGACCTCGTGATGTTTGTACGTAAGTGTATGATACTATGATTTAACTCTAAAGTATCAAAATTATTCCATGCTTGTCGTTTTTACTTAATTCCACCTACGGTGGATTAATATAATCAATTTGTAAAAAATCCTATCCTAATCTAATCGTACTAAAATCCGATGAATAATAAAAAACAAATTTAATCCTTTGTAAATTAACCTATCTTCTTCCAAGAGGTCTAATCTACCCACAAACATTAATTTATATATAAATATATCTAACTATAAAAATACACAGACTATAATTTATACAGACTAAGCTCTGGAACTACTTATCAGATCTTCTTGTATATATTATATATATGATATTGACAAAAGACAATAATACAAATCAACAAATTAACATGCCCGATTAACCAATAGCAACAAATATATTATACATCGGTGAATTTTCCTAAAATTGTCTTTCATATAAACCTTCTCAGTGAAATACTCTTTCGTTAAAAAAAAAATCAAGATGATCTGATAAGTAATTCCAAAGTTTAGCCTGTACAGAGATTTTCATTTCACATTTTTATAGTTAGATATTATAATATTATAACTAGTTGGTCTTGCGCACTTCGTAGCCGATAGAAACTGACAACCCTTTAAAAAATTGTGATTGTTCAACTCCTTTTGGGTGTAACTCACCGCAGTAAGTGCAACTCAGCCACCCTGGTAGGCAATGTGCTAAAATATGATTTGATGCATGCTTGTACCTGATCTGTCCGATTAACCAATAGCAACCAATAATTAATAAATGCTATTTCTATTAATTATTTCTCCCATAACCAATACTGACCATTAATAAACAAACATTTCCACCGTAAATCTCAAATTCTCAGTTTGAACACTTCCCCAGGCTTTTATTAATTTGTCGTAGCGTGATGTTATATAGCCTATATAGCCTTTCTCGATGAATGGACTATCCATCAAAAAAATAATTTTTCAATTCTAACCTGCAGTAGTTCCTGAGGTTAGCGCGTTCAAACAAACAAACTCTACAGCTTTATATATTAGTATAGATTAGTATAACCATTCATAATGACTTTTAATAGTTTGTATGTACATTTTAATAACTGGGAAACTATATTAGTCCGATTTTTTAATTGTGTAAATCAAATTATCAAAAACTTATTCACTCACTAGTTTACAGTAGGTACCAAAAGGGGTTTTCCATCGAAAAATAGAAGTTTGTATCGGTATAGAATATATGAGGAGCTTATATGAAAATATAGAGATCTTTAATATATTATATTTTAAAAATCAGGATTTGAATAAATTCATTATTAAAAAAGAGTGGTCAAGTGCAAGTCGGACTCGAACATGAATTGCTCCGTAGTAGCAAGTAAACATAAATAATAAGTCGTTTGGTTCGACCGGCGCGAACTTTGGCCTCAACACCAGGTCCAGCAGAAGTCTTATCTTATATTATAATAATATTACCCGCTTGGATAAGCGCTGTCGGGAACCTACCCCCGTGCGCTCCGCACCCTAGGTTCAGCTGAACCGATCAAGCCACGCCCCGCGCGAATTATAATTATTATTTGCTTATTTATTTATTAAAAAAAACCTACTTACTAGATCTCGTTCAAACCAATTTTCGGTGGAAGTTTGCATGGTGATGTACATCATATATATTTTTTATTTTTATCATCCTTTTATTTTAGAAGTTATTGGGAGGACACACACACATTTTACCACATTGGAAGTGTCTCTCGCGCAAACTATTCAGTTTAGACAAAAATTATATTAGAAACCTCAATATAATTTTTGAAGACCTATCCATAGATATTCCACACGTATGGGTTGGATGAAATAAAATTTTTGAGTTTCAGTTCTAAGTATGGGGAACCCTCAAAATGTATTGTTTTTTTCTATTTTTGTGTGAAAATCTTAATGATTTATAATTATATAAATATCTAGTAAATGCTCATATGAAAATTCAAGTCCATGTCCCTACGGTTATTACTTTATGAATTGTACAAAAATCATGTTTGTCGAAATTTGGAGCTAAAAGTTTCGTTAATGTCTTATTTCCCATTCCCAAACATTTTATAATACTCCAATTGATTTCAAGATTGCAACTCAAAAATAAACAGAACAAATAGAATTATTATAAATAACAATTCCAAAAAAAAAAATCAAAATGAATGTTTATCGTTGGAACATTTCATTGTTAGATTTCAAGCTAAAACAGTTAAATAATTGTTTATGCACACTTTTCTATATTATCAAGTCAACAAACGACTCGTATAGCTCACCACACGCTATCGATTTTATAGTTTTATAATTTTTTTTGTCGAAAACCGGATTCCTTTTGGGAATTCATAAAGACTGGTGTTGTTTGGGAACCGTCTATTGTTTGATGGGAGCGGTTTGGACTGCACCGTAAAATAGTTGTCCTTTTTTATTACCTGCCCCCACATCGTTAGGTTGAAAATACTGAGGGGTTGATACTCATTTATACACCCGTCGTGTATGTCTGTCTGTCTGTCCTTATAATTCGTGGCCGCAGGTGCAGAACCCTTAGCTCATCTTACCTACCTGACCAAAATATACAATTTTTTTTATGAGTAAAAACAGTAAATAACAAGTTAAATAACTGATGTTTATTATTTATTATTTATACAATGACAGTTTTCAATTATAAAAATAATAGTTTATACTTTTTTTAAGTATAGATTTAAAAATGTGTAAAAACTGTTGTAATAATAATATACATATTTTAATGACCTAAAATATTATCGTAAGCTATAAAACAAGAATATAAAAATACGTTAAAAAAATTAGCAATTAACTGTATAATATTTATACGAACTGTAAAACTAAAAGTAAAATAAAATAAATAAAGATTGTACTTTGTGTTTTGTACTTTAACTTAATATATTAATTAAATAATTATGATTTATTTTTGATCTTTAAATAATTATAAATATACTTTTATTTTGTAAGTATTAGATGAAATATGCATAATACCTTGCCTGCATCTCGGTATTATGTGCTATTCAATAAGACACATATTATGGTCAACAGAGATAACTCTGCAGTGAGGTCCAAACGCATCACAATTATATCACACACAGTTATTAGGACCGATTTAAATGTTCATAATATTATATTATTGTACGTGTAAGAAATTTAGATTTTTATAAGAATAATGAATATGTTTGCAATTATATAATATGTATTACAATATTAACTTACAGATAAATTAATAAAATCGCCGAATACAAAATAATAATAATTATACATATTTATGAATAGTGAATTATATAAAAAAAAACCGGTTAAATCATTCTGCTGTAGGTATAGTAAGATAATAATATTATGTCCATTATATATTATCATTGGAAGGTAATAGTACGATGAATGTGAAAACATTTTAATTCGACGATGATGACGCAATAAGCATTCGAAAGACGAAGTTCAATTATTTAGCAGACTATTTTAACATAAACTAGCTGATCCTGTGCACTTCGTTACCCGTTAAATGTACAAACTGTATATGACTCAAACTTTGTTCAATGCGTTATTTAATATTCGGTGTGTGATGTTCTAGATTTATCTTAACTTTTCTGTCACCCAGGATAAAAATTCTGATTCACAGCAGTACATTATCAGGTAGGCAATCTACCTGCGGTAGATCGCGGACCACGTGCTGTTTGTGCGTAAGTGTATGATTTAATTCTAAAGTATCAACGTTATACCATGTTTGTTGTTTTTACTTAATTCAACCTACGGTGGATTAATATAATCAATTAATACAAAACCTAACCTAACATCCGATGAGTAAAAAAACCAAATTTAACCCTTTTTAAATTTGCCCATCTTCTTCCCAGAGATCTAATCTACGCACTAACATTCATTTATATATATATATTGACAAAAAATAATAATACAAATCGACAAACATGCCTGATTAACCAATAGCAACCAATATATAATACACAGTTATTATTTTAATCTGCAACAATATTATTATTTAGTTAATTTTTTTCTGGACAACCCTTATCACTTTGGGGTATATAAAAGATAAGATTAAACACGTATTCTGACTCCACGATGATTCAAAAAAGTTTGGTTTACTCCGTGGCATTGTTGAATCATGTATTTGTTATTCACATTGCCATTGGTTTCAAAAAAATATCATTTTTATTATTATTACTATTATTATTATCTAGTTTATTTATTTGTACCACGTCATTTTCTCTAACCCCGTAACCTTCTCAATTTTTTTTTTCATATTATCCTTCTCCTGACATTAACAAACACAACAACAACAAAAAATTAGCCAAATCGGTTTAGCCGTTCTTGAGTTATAAAAAGTGTAACTAACACGACTTTCTTTTATATATAAAGTTTCAATATCTTAGCTATAAAATGATATCACAACTTTTAGAGCCTTTTTTTTTAAATGGAGTTTATGAAAATAAGTACGCTACAATAATTTCTAGTTAAATTAGCTATAACTCTATTGATATTTTTCAAAAAAATTTGAAAAATACAGCATGCACTTTTACGTAAAATTTCCAATTAGATGATTGTATTTTCAAACTTCATTATTTAACTAAAAATTTGCTACGCTTTTTCAAATAATATTTTTCTAAATCATAACAAAATGAATACAATATTTTTACTTTATATTATGAATAATGATGGATTCATAAAAAGTCATATTCAATAATTCTTCATGTAGGGATGAAATCGTCACGTTACTAGTTAGTAGTTACTATTACATTATTATGTGTATGTTTGGAATTTAAAAAAATAATATTTTGTAAAATTTTAACGATTTTGCAGCGATATTACCGCGTGGTGTTAGATCTTGCCATTGGAACATTTATTAATATATTATTTATAATCTTTAAACAAAAATAATGAGATAACGCGGTCCGGAAACGACGATGTAATCTCATTATTTCCTTGTTCGCCGTGTACCTTGATCGATTTATAAGAGTCCGACGTCACTCATCTAGGGTCGCGTTTCATCGACTTGACTAATCATAAATGACCGACTAAATTCAACACGAATGGCCTTTTTCATCTGACCAAACCGATAACGAAAACTGGAATCGGTTATCTCTGACAAAATAATTAATAGTTATTATTAATTTTAAAATACTACAAAACATAAGCTGCAGTAAAATATTGTAAAAATTCCTTAATCCGCAAGGCGGTTAACATCACTAATATAATATATTGCCATGGTGATGGTTTTTATTATCTACTTGACCGGAAAAATCAAATAAAGTAGTATAGTTATTAATTTACATATTGTGCATTAATCACGTGGGTATTTATAATAATATACATTAAACGAATTTTTGTGGCCATAATGAACCACAATCATAACCGACATTTATTTCATCATTCGCCAAAAATTACTGATTATATATTAGATATTATCAATATTATTATTATTATGTATTATTATCAATATTCTTCGTTATAATAATTGATGATTGTGGTACTTTCAATACTATTATCTTAAATCTTTTATCTTAAGACTTAAAATCACAAAATGTTCTATACCTATATTTTAATGTTTTACTTTTAATATATCGAATGCATGCACTAATTGTGTATCGTGTTTCACAGTGTGTGCGACAGACCACATACAATATTTCAGTATTTAGTATGTCGAAAAAAAGAACACCCCGGAGCGGCCACACTCTGTGCAGTTTTAATTGATACATAACGGTGTCACACTTTCGTCGTGTGCGTCTATCATCAATGGGCATAAGTACCTATATTTTTGTAAACACGATCTCATGATCAAATTATTCATTTTAATCATTGTCGATTTCGAAGTTCTTAAAATAAAACTAATTTAGAAACTATTATAATACATAGATTAATGTTGTTATTATTAAAATATTACAAATTTTCCACCACAAAATATAAAAATTATTGTGAAAAAAGGGTCAGCGCAACATTAATTGTTTTATCTCTCTCTCTTCCTCTCTCTCTCTCTTAGATTTTATATTACATAGTGTAAATTTACTTGTAATATCTAACTAAACAGTAAGAATATTATCCAAGTTATCGTATACCTATAGGCTTTTATTTTTAAGTGAGTTATAAGTACTATTATAATTTATACTATGTAAAACATTAACATTTAAAAAATCTTATAATTCGCTTTAAATCTATAAAACATCAATAAACTCGTATATTAGACAGTTTTAATGTAGATAAATTCACTCAAATATGAAAGCTAACAACACAAAATTGGCTTCTGCTGAACCTCAAATTTGCCATTTTGCGCGTGTATCAGAGAGAGGAAACAATGGTGCGCTGACTTCATCTTAATAACAATAATAATAATATACCAAGTGCCATAATGAGGTACCGGGTTATTGTAAGTAGGTACTCGATTAGTCTATCTATAACGCCGTGTGTTCATTAGTTAATATCGAAATATAGATAAACAAAGCCATGTACGGACATCGATGGGCTTATGAGTTTTATGAGATATTGGAGGAATCTATTATAGTATCATACTATCATGGTGGTACTTTCAATGGGTTGGAAGATGCAAAGAGTCGCTAGAACGGTAGGAAGCGAGTACTGAGTAAGCTAGGTAGGTACACTTAAGAACGCCAGTAGTTATCAACGTTTTATCAAATAATATGTTATTAGATCTGTACATATTGAAGTGTCTTTCGTAAATCAAAGTTCAGTTAAGTGTTTACGTCTCCCCCAGGCCATACTCTTAAAAAAGACTACAATGATACTTATATATATTTATCTAAAATCTATAGGTAGGTGGGTACATATATATATACCTAAAGATAATAATATACTATGTGACAACCCTTTTACTAGCCAGTTCAGTCCAACACATCAGCGTATCTAAAGAGTGGGGGGCAACAAGGGGAAGTTCACCACCGAAAAGTTTTGTTTTAGCATAATTCATATTTAATTTTGATTTGATTTTGGATTTTTAATGGTTTTAAAGTGAGATATTAAATAACTTGCCCCCTCCATATAATATTTTACAGGTACGCCACTGGTTCAAGGCTCCACGATGGACAATATTGAAGACATTCTTATCTACAAATATGGGTAGATCCGGAATATATATTGAATTACAAATCAAAACAAAAGCTTAAATAAAATATCTAAGAAATATGGAAGTTTTTATAATTCCTATACAAGACAATATGTCGAGTTAGTAAGGATCGATTGTATCGCCTCCCCACCAAGATTTTATCTCATGGCCAGCCCTTTTACATATTATGTCATTGTTATTATTATTGTTGTTCAGGTATTTATGGTACCATAATGGTAATCAATATTATTATCATTATATCAATAGACTATTTTTTTTAGACTAATGTTATGTCCACAAAAATCTTGCATTCAAATATTATAACAATGTGCATACAAATGTAATAGTAGCTGTTGTAAACGCACTTAAAAAGGAAATATAATTTTTCTTACTAAATAATATGATGATATAATAATTTTTAGACTGGGAAATTGGATTTGGGGAGGCCCGAACGATTTTATTTTTTTTTACAGAGGAATTGTTACAACACCTACTCTTTTAAACACGTCATCAAGACAATGTAGAAAATAAATTCTAAATATCTATATTTTAAATAAATATGTATTCAAATAATAATTGTAGTACAAAGTATTATTTCAATTAAATAGAAAAAAAGAAGCGAAATAATTTCATAAAACTTGTCAAATTGTATACGTCTCGCGGTTGTAATGAGCCACTTTTGAATGTAGGTTAGCAATGTAAATCAATTGCCGATTATAGATTTAAGTTCAAAATATATTCTTTTCTTCTTTTTAAATGAATTCAAATCAGTAGTAAATTGTCAGTCGCTTTAATAATTATTCCAGTCGAAAACAAAGTAAACAATTTATCGGATAGCAATGTCCATGTTTTTTAGGGTGTTTATTACCACAAAAATAACCTCTGTTGTAAAACTGTAAATCATAGTGACTTAAGCAATAAGCTGCGAATGCTGTATTAATTAATATATACAGTTGGTTTATGGTTAGGTTAGGTCGTTATCATTATTCCGAGTCGAACGTGAACCGAAAGTTAGTATTTTTAAAAATGTAATGAAACAATTAGTTCGATACCCATAAGTTATGCACAATATAATATACTACGAAAAAAAATCATAGTTTAAAAAAATAATACAAATGTTTATGTAAATAAACTATCACTGTTATTATAATTTTTTCTTACTAATATTTATGTATAAGGTTATCTTGACAATTTTATTTTTATTTATATTATAAAAATAATAGTTTTCATAAAAAAAAATATTAATTTTTTTATTATTTTAAAAACCATCCAAACATGGAAAAAACAAAAGTTTATATTTTAACTCACGAGTGCCTGACATTTTTTTTTGAAGCTTGAGCGTTATGAATAGGAAGGAAGTATACGATGGAATACATGCAATATGCAATTCCTACAATTTCCGAATTTTACTAATAACGTCCACTGATATAATGCGTGTACGCCCCCCACATTAACGTTTTCGTCGGTCAAAGACCGTAACGAATAGATCGAGATAGGCATAGCGCGTGTATTGACGATCAAACGTTTAAATTTACAACAATCACTCTCGTAATACACACGTATAGTGGGTATAATATAAATCATAAAATTATTATACTGATTTTGAACAAATTTAACAGATCCTCGACGATCAACGATCCTCACGAAATTGTTTTGCTTTATTTTTTCAATCTCAATCGGTTGGTTTATATTATTAATTTTCAATCTTCATGTGCGTCTGTACACACCATAATTGGATGTGTGTCTACACTATAAACGTGTACAAAATCCAGGTGCGTAGCCCGCTATTTTTTTAGGGGACTGTTTAAATAAAACTTAAGGGGAGGGGTTACACTTTTCGTCATAATCATAAATCTTCATAACAATATTATCAAATATGAAATAGAACCATAATATGACAACATTTTTTTATTTTTCCAAAGTGTACTATAATTATATATTTTGGCTGATTGTGGAGGGGGGTTACGAATATCTATAATAGTAGCCAGTAGGTTAATACCAATTTCCTAGTTGCAAAATTAAATGGATTGAAAAATTGTAACACTATTATCCATCTGTTCGGTATATTTAGGGCGATTGGTGGCTCTGTATGAAATTTTCTCCTGATACGGTCCCTCGTCGGCGAGTGGTATGAAAGTATGAAATATATATACCAATAACATGACAAAAATCAAGTGTGATGAAAAACGCGGTTGAAACAGCATGAAAAATAAATTCTCGATCGAAATAACATCAACTACACGACAGTGTACACTTACGATGATATTATATAACATCATGTATGTATATTGTATATAGGTCTACAGCTGTGTCCATGACGAGCACACGCATCGGTGTGGTATTGGTTGGGGTAGAGGTGGTGGGGTGGAACTGGTGACGGTTTGAGGAGAGGGGCATAAGTTATATCATTTAATATATTGTGTCAAAATGAAGAGTAATAATCCGGATCGGAGTTATACAATTAATATACGTGTGCACAAAATTAAACAGAGTGGTGTGTATGAAAAAAAATAGGACTCGCCGTCAACGACAGAATTTGGGTGCGTTTACATAATAATATAATCGGTACCTAAATAATAAATAGTTTTATAAATCACGGGACTTAAAATAACAAATATCAATTAAACTAAGTATCATCTAACTGATGTGCGGCTAAAATAAGATAATATTACGCGGTATCTCCAGCCAGTCAATAGAGTCATCACCTCCTATATAAACTGCATCCTGCCTCCTGCCTAATAACTTCAAAACTGTCCTGACTAAAAGACTAAATCGTATAGGTATATTATGTATGAACTACCTCTTTGACTATCCAAATTAGGTTATAATATTATCTTTAAATTTTATAACAACATGATTTGTGTAACATTTCAAAATATTTAATATTTACACAATATAATATTACCAATATTTCAGGCAATAATATTATGATAAAAATGATTAACTATTAAATTAAACTGTAAAAACAAACAAACATTACAGAGATACATAATATGAGAGATAAAATTGAATTTTGTTTTTTATCCCTTGCTAATTTATATAAAGTGATTTTATTTGTGCCTTTCAATGAATTGAATGACGTCCACGTATGGGATCCCAGACTCGTCACAATATTATTAGTTGATAGCAATTTTGTACCAGTCTCGCTCAACCTGACAAAAATAGACATGTGGCAAATGTAAACCATTTAATATTCGCGTAGTTTGGTGATAATTTTTGTACATATAACACAACACCACACCGCGAAAGCCACAGTGAATTTATTATCTTTTCATGTTTCATATTAACATCTGTTTTTCTTGTATACAGTAAAAACAGTTAATAATAATTATCCAAAAAAACGTTATTTGGATTGCTTTAAATATTTAGTAAAATTATATAAATATAATATGTGAAAATTTGGATAATGTCTAATACGTAGAACATTATAATGTAATGATACCTATATAGTATATACAGTATACAAATAATTAACATAATATTTCATTTGTGTACAATATATAATATTTATACAAACATTAAACGTATAGTGTAAAATACATAATTCAAATTTGATAGTATTCTCTTTATTTAACACATTTTAAACATATTGTTTTCATTAAAATATTATTGGTATTTGGTCTTAGTTGAATTTAGATTGGTGTAAAAACCAAATATGTCAAAGAGAATTTACACGAGACTGCACTCTGGTCAGCCAAGCTAAAATCATATGGTAGGAAAAAAATAAACAAATTAATATGACTTTTGAATATTTTAGTAACATTTGGACCATTACGAAAACACTAGCCGGTAACCTAGAACAGTTTTTCAAATGTGTTATATTTTATGAAAAAAAAAACAAAAAAATTAATCAATATATTATTATTACCTATTGGCTATTTATTATATTCTGAATATTATTTACAATACCTATTATTTATTAATGTCAATTACAAATTACAATTATGTATAAAAATGATATTAACTATATATATATAGTTATAGTATATTTATAATATTTCATATTAAGGCGTTGATATATACATATAATATATATATATATATATAGGTATATATGCTTAATATTTAAATGGTTCAACGCCTCAATATGAAATAAATAAGTTATGGTTTATAAACATTAAGATTATTAAGAATTTGATCATTATCTTTTTAATTTTACATGCCTGGTTTGTCTGCTTTGCTGTATACACTTGCATTTTTTTATCTGCGAAGCTGCGTACAAGTTCATCGATCATCAATCAACAAAAGGTTATATAAATATATTATCATTCTTATAACTATTGTTTTTAAAATATACGGAACATAATAAAATTCTAATAAATTAATACCTAATATTATAAAATTATTATTACCTATGGATAATAAATTAAAAACAAGATACTGCATTAAAAATATATTTTTTCGTATTCGTGATTCTATATGACCGGGCAGGACCAAATTGCCCGATATATCAAATTGCTCGTAACATATAGGTATCTATTCGCATAAAATATTAAAAAAAATATTAGTTATTGTAGTCGTATATAGAACGATGATAATACAAATACGTTTAAAGCGAGTTCACCGCTCCACACACACGCGCGCGAGCGCGCAAACACAAACACACCAGCACATCACATCACGACACATTAGCATAATATTATACACTCACACAGACACGAATTATATGGTCGCACTGTA
The DNA here is from genome assembly GCF_005508785.2 of Acyrthosiphon pisum. Taxonomy (NCBI): domain Eukaryota; kingdom Metazoa; phylum Arthropoda; class Insecta; order Hemiptera; family Aphididae; genus Acyrthosiphon; species Acyrthosiphon pisum. Next base: position 88,816,228 of record NC_042494.1, on the reverse strand, counting down.
TAGTATAATACACACACACATATACCGTCTTTACACACTCAACATGTGCACAACTCAGACGTCATAGGTGGAAAAAAAATGTGCGTCTGAACACATGTATACGTATGATATTATGAATAATATATAATAATAATGATACGCGTGTATATAGTGCTCGGCGGACCCCAACACGATTTTTGTACGTATAGTTTTTTACTGTGTTGCGTATTGTATATTATATTATATTATCGTAATAAATAGATTATGCGCGCGCGGCGGCGTATATTATATTGGTAGATACACGACAATATTATAACACTTTATGTACGTAGGTAGGTAGGTAGCGGTATTATAGGTATATTATGTGCGTTCGACGACATTATTAATATATTGTGTACACGACCGTTTACACGGACTAAACTAATAACTGGCTCGGTCGAAAAAAAAAACGGAACGTTTAACGTTATTTAAGCTATCGCTGGCGCCGTCTCGGCGGCCTTACAATATTTGTGCTGTTCCTAATTTTTTTTTCGGCGTGATGCGGCCACCAAAAATATCATAATTTCGTGTAAATAATTTACTATCTCATCACATAATATATTATATTATTCATCCGCATAATTATATTGAATAATCATTATACTTGAATGAATTTTAAGTATACCTAATACTATATTTATCACAAGTAAGTATATACGTGACCATATAATATTATATGCTACAGTGCCGTATTTTAAGGGTTGATGGGTGAATCATCCCGCCCTCCATCCACCACATCACTCTGATAATGGTACTTGATTATTGTTTATGAACTTTTACATTTATATAATATACAGTATACAATTGTCAAATTAGAATTTAATAAAATATACAAATAAACAGAAATGTAAAAAGAAATCAAGATGTTGATTAATGAGTGGTAAGAAGAGAAGCCCTCCGTATCAAGAATTGTATTATACATTTTTGATTTATTTAAAATACTTATCTTGTAATTTTATGTACAAAATACTAAATACTAAATAAAATAGTCCCACGAGTATACTTTTATGGTAAATAATTTTGTTGAGATTTATCTGTTAACTCAATTTAAGAATTTATTTATTTATTCTGTAAACCAATTATAGTTGTATAAAAATATAACATCAAGTGTGCATAAATAAGGCTAAGGAGAGCTCTACAGGGCATTTTTCGATTTTCTCAATAGTTATTTAATGCCGCGAGAAAAACCACCGAAATATTACGAAAAAACGCTAAAAATGGGATTTTAACTTCCAACGCTTTGCTTATCACCATAGAGATGAATTAAAAATTATAATATTATAATATTAATTCAACTTACATGATAAAATAAATAATAACAATATAAAATATCCAGACTGACAAACCGTCTCCGCACAGAATCGTTTTTCTTATACAATGATATTTCATCACTGAATTCAACTCTAATACAATCCATTATACAATGACTCACTTGAAATATACTATACAGCAGAGTGATATCGACTTACGTGCTTTTGTTGTTTCTATAATATGTTTATAATGCAATAATTATATTTTAATTAACGATTAACGCAATAATCATAATATTCAAATACCAAAATAAAAATATTAATGTACCTATTACCATATTATGTAGGTATATCATATTTCGAAGTCAAGACTAATAATAAGGTTCAGATGAATTAGAATTTGATATAAAATTCGTATTATTATAGGCTTGTTAAAATGCTGATAATATATCGTATACTATACGTCTATACCTATGATATATTGTAATGATAAGTATAAAACATTGACATCGCAAGCATCGATTTTCCCAACGATTAACCTTGAACAGTGGCATTAAGATCAACATCCACACAAATATGAAATAACATAACATTTGAACAAACCTATGAGTAGAGTGCGATGACGCAGTCTAGGCAAAGTGATAGGAATTTTCTGGCTCAACGGCGCAACGGTGATGATTTTGGTAGTTTTGTAAATTGTTCATTAGTTTTTTTTCACACGAAAAGTTTTACAAGTTAGGTAATTAAAAAAAAACTCAAGTAGCGTGCTTAGGCTCTCAACTTGAATATTTTTCAATTTTCATTATCGCCGCGGTAGTCTTTCACCATACAACAGATCATTGTGCGGCAAGTGATAGTGGCGACAGTGGCGACAACCGGTCACATTACGCGTCCCGTCTGGTTTTCTTGTAATTCGATTCGAAACTGTTTTTTTTATATATACCCGCAGTTTAGTTCCAGATAAACACGATGCTTCCGTCCACGTTGTGTCGTGTATGTAAGACGATAACAGCTAAAAAACAATCTGTACTGTACTACAGGCAATGGCTCTTTATTGTATTATCCGCAGATAAGATCCTTCTCCGTCGCCTTTATCCCACGCAAGTGGCGTCAGATACTCCTATAGGTATTATGCTTGTCATTCACCTCCCCATAGTATTCATTGTCATATACCTTCGTGTCCCATTTTTTGATAACCTATAAAAATAATTTAATTATATTATGTATCATAAAACTATCTAATAACTATTAATATACTTATACAGTTATTATAACTGGAGTATAATACTCCCTTGGACAAGCCCATATCGTATCGCGGTCTATTTTGTCTCATTCCCCACGATTTATTGACGCAATTCTCGTTAACAACAAACATCCTCCCTCGAAATTTCTGAAAATTCTGCGGTTCGTTTATATACTATTCAGTCCAATGCACAACGCTACTGATGTTCCATAAGTCTTAGACTATTTTCCTTTTACCTTAAAATATAATATATTAGCACCTACCTATCATCTTCCAACCAGTATGAGTTGATACATTTTTTTTCTAGGAAAAACCAGTTAATTTATACATATTAATTTTGTCACGTGATAATTAAAACTGAAGTATAACTCATTAATATGATAGTGGACCCCATGGGCCATGAAAATTTTTGTTTGGGGAACCACAAATTCACAAATTTAAATAAAAACTCATTAAATAGATAATACAATTAAATAATTATAAAATATTTTTCTCAAAAACTAAAATAGCAATTTAAATATAAATACATATTTTTTCATATAATGAAATCAAATTAGTATAATTATATAGATTTGTCATTAATTGTACTATTATATAATATTGTATATTACATATAAAATCGTACACTGTATACCTACAGTCAAATAATACCATTTTTAGCTGTAAAACTAAAATTATCAATAATTACTAAGATCACCATCCAATTAATGTACAATAGTAATGGAATAATCACATAGATACAAAAGGTAGTTATTTAAATATTTTATTCTTGAAGTGGCCAAAGTGTAATTTTTTTTATGAATCTTGAAAGATGTACGATGTTTAACTTTTAATGGTAACTAATCCATTTTATATTTTTAGACCGATACCTATAAGTTAGTGGATTGTATACATTTTTAGTCCATATATAGATGAACTAACTATATGGTTGGTAATTTGATATAATATAATTATCTAGCAGTACTATATAGTATATTTATCTAAATATCTAATAGCATATTATTATATATGTGTTCAATTTTAAAAGTAAAATTATTTTTAACTATGTGATAATATGTGAAGTATTGAAGCTTTGTTAAATAATTGTGTTGCTGGTAAATTCATATTGTTGTGCAAGTATTTTGAATCCTTTTAGATTCTGAGTGGAACGATGAATGTATTGATTTTACAATGATGTGTGTTTTTTTATTTTTTTATTTTTTATTTTATTTATTTTTGTGTCTGTCATCACGGTTTGGGGCAGTAGCCAGTAAAACTGCTTCGATCTTCATGAACAGTATCTTGTTTGATGGGAAAGTGAATCTAGTTGGTGCATTTGGGAGGTCAAAATTTGAAATTTCCAATAGTTTTCAAAAGCGCCGTGAAAAACAAAAGAAAATTTAGGAAAAACGGGAATTTTTACGCAAAAGCTGTTTTCGAGAAAATCGATTTTAATTTTTGGTGTAACTTTAAAACAGATAACCGTAGATATATGAAATTTTCACTGGTTATTTATATTTCCATTTTCTATACACCATAACATTTTCAAAATATTTTGATTTATTTTGAGCTCTTTACGGACATTTTCATTTTCCATTTTTTTTTAGTTTTTTTTCTAAAAATATCAATAAAATTTTATCTGTTGGGTCAAAAAGTGTAAAAATTTAATGCAAGGCTCCTGATATATTATTACGATAGCAGTTGAAAAATATTAAAAATACATAGGCACAATTTTTTTTTATAAGCATTTGAAATTCAAATTTTGACAAAATTTATCAAATTTAAAATTAAATAATTATTTTGTTGATAAAAATTCATAAAATGTTCAACTTTTATATCTAATGATTGAAAATTTAAAACTAGATTCCACGTAAGTAGTTAATTCTGATACCAAAGAATCTATAAAATACATAAGCACAGTTTATTTTTATACTCATTTTAAGTTCAAATTTTGACGAAATTACATATAAAAAAACCTAGAATAACCATTTTAGTTATTTTGTTGTGATTTTATAATATTATTCGTGGGTACTCGAAACTTCTAAAGTATGCTATTATATATCTATGATAGTATCACGGTTTGTTGCTGATGTATAACGCGTTATAAGTACCTAATGGATATTGTGATATGATTAATTTGGAATTTATTTTAGGTACCTATTATAGGTCAAGTTTTTTTTAATAGCACAGATATAAGTATAATATATCTTATACCTAGATTCAGTCCCCGCTCAGAATCGTTTTTCTTATACAATGATATTTTATCATTGAATTCAAATTTAATACCATCCATATACAGTGACCTACTTATAACCTACAGCAGAGCGACATCCACTTGCCCACCTTTTTTTTTATCATTTTTTATATTTTATTTTTTATGAGTTTATTATGGTTGTTTCATACGAATCTTCCCATATGCCGTAGTTAATTATGGTTTCAATATTAATTCTTGATACATTTCATTTAAATTATAATTAAATTTCTTAAGTTCTAATATAATTGTTAGATTTCATAAATCATACAATAATATTATTCTTGACTTATTTGTCACAATTTGTATGACGTAATCATAATAATACAGTAAATAATAAAAATAATAACTCAAGTAACTAAAAATAATATTATATGCATCACTTTTAACATGATATTAAATTTAAATTTACAGGTAATAAATGTAATTTATAAAAGGCTCTAGCAAAACTAGGTTTTTTGAAACGATTTTGTTAAGAATTTCATGTACATATGTACCTATATATGAATGTGTGTATTTCTCGCTTAATGTTCATGCTTTTAAGCTATTATAATTTACCATATACTTCACTCTTTGAACATAATAAGCTTCTAAGTTTTTATACGCTTTAAATGCACTAAGCGTGTAAGCACTTTTTGTTAGAACTAAGTTATTTAAAATGTCTAGATATGTTACTGAAGAGATTGAGTCTAAGTAAGTTATCCATAGTATATTAGTATCTTTCAGTAATAAATAAGGATCTTGAATATTAATTTAATTGATTTTTTTCGAGATATCTCTGGTGGACATCGCCTTTTAAGCTCAAAGCATGGTTTCTCAATGAATCGATCGGAACTAGAATATTTTTATTCACCACAGAAATATTTAACTAGGTACTCCCTATTTATATTTGCAGAAAAACTATTAATTAAATATTTTTTAGTATAAAAGTGCAGTTTGTGTTTAAAAAATAAAAGTTTAAAGCTGCGTGCGACGTGTAAATCACAATACTTTAAAAATATAACCTATGGTACCTATTATTATATTAAAAATTAAAAAAATCAGAATTATTAAAAAAAAGGTGCACCATGGTGAGCATGCTTAATCAATTTGATTAAAATTTAACACCAATCGGAAACTCACAAAGGGCGTAACACTGTGCCAGTATACCTATTGCCAGGTCCTACTGGCTTATATTGGTGCGTTACTGGCAGCTGTCATTGGCACTAGTACTATCATATACATATTATATTATGTGATGATAATGTTTAACCAGTACTTGCATTCCAGCACTGGCCAAATACTGACAGCCAATACTGGCCAAATACCGGAAGTCGATATTGGCTGAGTACTATAAACGTAATTCTGATTGGCAGCAACTGGCAGCCGGTGTTGGCACCAGTTCTGACAATACTGTCATATATCAGCTGGTATGATAACGCTTTACCATTTATGTTCGGTATACTGATTTCATTAGCTAGCTACTAATTGACGAGGTATAGGCGCAAAGCAGAGTGACTTTGGTGGATTTTATGGGTTACTTTTTGGTTTGCATTCCTCGAAATTTGTTGACGGCGGAATATAGGTATTCGCGGGGATTAAAAGTTATCGGGGCTGGTCTTAAAATATTATAGACATAACGATTTTCCTCAAACGGTTTTAGTCATATAATTAATAAAATGATAATCGTTGGAGTGACTTGCAACGAGTTGAAACTTTTCATCATTATATACGTAAGTATATATTGTTATTATTTATTTTATATACCTACCTACCTACGTATACCTAGGGACCTATACGACGACATTTTCAAGATATTAGATTTTGAGCGAAGCGATGAATGTATTGATTTTACAATGTTGTGTGATTTACTTTTTTAATTTTTAATTATTTTTTCTTTTTGTCTCTGTCACTGCCGTTTGGGGCAGTAAAACTGCTTCGATTTTCTTCAACAGTTGTTTAATAGGAAAGTGAATCTAGTTGGTGCATTTGGGAGATAAAAATTTAGGGAAAACGGGAATTTTTACGCATATACCGTTTTCAAAAAAATATATTTTGGTTTTTGGTGACTCTAGAACAAATGAATATATACACGTATATATTCATGTATATACATGAAATTTTCACTGATTGTTTATATTTGCATTTTCTGTACACGATAATATTTCAAAATATTTTGATTTGTTTTGAACTGTTTAGAGACATTTTCAGTTTCCAATTTTATTAGTTATTTTTCTATAATTGTCAACAAAACTTTATTTGTTGAGTAAAAAAGCGTGAAAATTTAATATAAGGCTCTTTATATATTGTTACAATAGCAGTTAAAAAATATTAAAAATACATAGGCACATACACGAGTACACGAAAAATACACAACAACATACATTTTTTTATAAGCATTTTAAGTTTGAATTTTTACAACTTTTATCAAATTTAAAATTTAATAATTATTTTGTAGTTAAAAATTTAGAAAATGTTCTATTTTTATATCTAATGATTGAAAATTGAAAACAAGGTTCTATGTAAATAGGTTATATTATATAAATTACTTTATTCACAATAATATCATCAAATATACTTAGTAATATCATAGGCTGATCGTCTTCGCCCAGAATCGTTTATCTTATACAATGATGTTATATCATTGAATTAAATTTTAACACTATCCATTACAGTGACCCACTTGTAACGTACTGTACAGCAGAGTGACACCCACTTACCCACCTCCACCTTTTTAGATTACAATTTTAAGATATTTATACTACAAATCTATTCACACTATTCTACTCGGTTACGTCGGTATATTGACTTATAATAGTTGAATAAAACTAATGTATATATGATACTTATGTAAATATATACTATTACATCGTAGATATACCTATACGATGTAATAGTATTATAATAATTAATGATATTATCTATATTCTATGCGTTACTTTCGGCATAAATTAGTTCTGAAGCATACCGTCTCCATATTATAACTAAGTAATTCAAAAATAAATTACTCATATACATTTTTTATAGTATAGGTAGGTACCTATATCCTCAGAAATGGTGACTGACGCACTGACTACTGTCAAAGCGTAAAATCTTTTTTCAAAGGCAATTCTTTTAAAATGTAATTTAAATTTAACACGCGTCCATTCGTAACCTACTCAATAACGAGGTATACTCAAAACATACTAGGTATACAATAGAGTGACTTACCCGGTTGTTTTTTATTATTAATTATACCTAAATATTATTAAATATTTAAGTAACAAAATAATATATGTATATATTTTTTTTTTATTATTCACAATGATCATCACAATAATTATCTGTACGTATATAAAGTCTAAGTATAGTAACCGCTCGTCCCTTTTAAATTTAATTTTTTCATCTAATTTATTGCGCAGTTTAATTATTATTATAGGTAGACATAGTACCTGTCTGTGTCGGCTGTCGTTTGAAAAAAATTCACTATAAACACGCTACGGACACGCGCGCGGCACCCGACGTCACCATAATAATATTATTATTATTCCCGTTAATACTTAATTGACGGTTGCAGGATATTACTTATATCATTGATTAAAATACTAGTATTTATAATCAATGCTTAAATATTATTATTCGCATACACGTAGGCATATAGCTGCTACATCGGGTACGTTTAATTTATAATTATTATTATATTATGCATTCCGATCGCCGCAGCGTGTCATCATATTAATAATATTGCAATCGAATAGGTACCAATCCTTTGGTTTGTTCGACGTAATATTATATCTGAAGATAATGATGATATATCCTTTTCAAGTGCTCCGACGTTGCGCTGCAGGCGTGGAAAACAATAATATTGTTCATAAATCATTTATCGCGCGTGTACCTATATATTATATTATATTATACATAGGTTTCAACCTTTTTGCCGTCTTGCATAGTATACGCATTTTCGGGCATATACCTATGTAAGTAATTCGTGACAAAAAAAAATATAAATTTTCATCGCAAAAAAACTAGATAAAAGGATATATATTAATGCAATCTGCACGATCTTTTACCTAAAAAAGTTGTAATTCGCGCCACTTTAAAATAATTAATAATATTTTTTTAAATTTATGTATTGCATTCATTAATGAAGTTCATATTAATAGATATTTCAAGAAAAATAACAAAATGTGCATATTGTGAAATATAAATGTATGTTAATTATTGTTAATGTAGGTAGATTACCTATCTATTTAGGTGCTGTGTGCCTGTGTGGCTGCGTGAAATATAAAATATGAGTAATATTTCAGTTGATAATAAATTATGTATATTTCAGAAATACTACAATTCATTGACTAATATTTTTCATGTTATCAATATTTCATATTATTTATTCGCGTTTTATGTGCCTATAACAAATATGAGCTCGGTTAATTGATCATGTCAATAATTGCAATTGAAATTCAAACGCAGATTACTAAAATTAATATTTAGATGGGGCGCAAATTACTTACATGTTGATCTTTTATTTTTTGGCGCAGAAATATACCAATTGATAGCAATAATTAAAATAATATTAAAATTGATACAAAATACCATCTCTCGCGTTTTCATGAGGGAGAAACGTATCATACAATATAATGATTTTCGTCCGGATTTTAACGAATAGTCCATTTGTTTTTGGGGGACAATACATTTACTGTACTTAATTCGTTTCATTAACAGCTATAAAAAATGAAACTGTTATATTGCATTTTTCGCTGTTTTTCATTTTAAAAGCATTTTTTAGCGTTTTTAGGTCTTTTTAATTAATTTGTAGTGCATAATATTAACAAAAAATTTACACAATATTATATTGTACATTTGTACGAGCTTTTAGTTTAAATTAAGAAATTCAAAATATTTTTCTCTTACTGTTTTCTTTAATAGACAATAGTTCTAACTTCTAAGATAGGTATTATTTTTGTCAAATCATATTTCAATATTATTATATTTATGAAGATGAAATACGTTTCTATCTATTTACAGCGATTATCGGATGGGCTGTCTTAACTTAAATGAAATAACAAGTAATTGGTCAGTTTGAATTACATCTTGATCGCATTTAATTCGAGTGCCTATACTGTTAATTATTAATTACTGCGCATGCCTAAATTCGGTTTTTTGTTTTTGTATTACTATTAGTTCAATTAACATACAAAGTGTTGAAAATTCCTAATGTTAAACTATCGTTTTCTCCTCACTTATGTGCCTATCAAAAAAAATGTGGGTGATTTTTTAAGGACATTATTGTGTTTAAATATTCATTTTTATAGGGTAGGTATTTATTATTATTTTTTAAAGCATTTTTTGATAGTTTTCAGGGAATTCAAATCCGGTCCTTAATAATGATAGCTCTGTATAGACGGAGATGAAAATTCTCTTTTCAGTATAGAAAGTTATTGTGAAAACATCGCGAAAATAAATTAGGAAAACTGGGGGAGGAAAATAAAATTATTAGTCTAATTACAAAACAGGCGGGTATAGGAGCACGGTAGTACCTACAGACGTTTTGGAAAACATGACTTTTAACACTTCGATTGGAACACATTTGACTTTTGAATAGATTATTATCGTTTATTCACATACTATACCAAGTTGATAGTGTGTAGTGTACTAGTGTGTACGGTTTAAATACCAAATTTCACCACATATTATGACGTGATATGACACGCGTGAAGTGATACCTACAATTAGCACAGTAAGCCATTTTCACGAATGTTTATCGATTTTTTTCGCAAACAACTGTTTCAGTGTTGTAGAAGGTACTTACCATGTAGCGGCAATCTATATGGAAACGATTTTATATATTTGCACACACATAGTGTCGATAATAGTGTTAAAAAATGAATATTACGTAAAATTACGGACGGAACGTTACTAATACTTTTGCAATGGCTTGGTGTGGCGCGGTCCGTAGTCTGTTTGCTCAGCTGCGGAAACGCTCTGAGTGTACATATTGGCCGGTGTTGCTAGCTCCCGGATGGGTGACCACCCGGGATTTTGAGCAACAAATCCTTGCCACACTTACAAACGTATTTCAACCATTCATCTCCGTTACAGACAAAAAAAACAGCTAATGGCCATAGTTGCTGGGATTAAGCTCAAAAAAAAAATATATATATACTATTGATATTATTGTAGTACACACATGGTGTTGAACATTCTACAAATATCTTTGGCAACAAATCGTAAATAGTGTCAAATTAATACTACCACTCTGTGTTCTTTTAAAATTATTAAAACCGATTAAAATTCGGATTTGTTTAAACTTCGAGAGCGTCACGCTGCTTCATAAGTCTACACTTAACATTTTAACTACCTATAATATGCGTAATAACGAAAATTCTGTAGAATTCCTTATCAAAAATCGACGTACAAATGTCTTTGCCACATATTTTGTAATCAAATAATATAACACCTGCACATATTATTCTCTACGTATGCAAACACGTCATGAAGTGACCGCATCATGGAAGACCATAATAATATAATAGTAATTGTTCACGGCGAAAGGTGGAATCTATAAAGAAATTATTACCACGTATAGAATCATATTCATTTTACTGTATGTTAAAATGCTGTAGGCTACGGATACGATATCGATATCGTAACAAATTTTTTATATCGATATTATCACAGAATATAATAATTCTATATAGGAAATTATTATAACAAGTTTTTTTTCTACTCTTCAATTGCCAATGTAAGGCAAATTGTTTAATAATTATTAATTCAATATTTATATTTATTTATTTATTTATTTATATTACTTAATAATTAATTTTAATAAGTAATAACTAATAACTAATAGGTAAGTATCAGGTAGTTAAAATTTAAAATAATTTAAAAATATTATCGATATTTTCGATAGGATATAAAACTTACGATAGCTTACGATATCGCGATATAATATTGGGAAATTTGGAAAGATATCGATACACAAAATTATATCTTGCTCATTACTAAGCTATATATACTCATATTCTTTCACGGATACGAAATTTATTATCTCCAACAAATTGAATAAATTAGCGTCGTATAAGAGCTCACAGGACTGCAAGGTGCATGATGATCAACACAAGTAGCAGGCATATCATTTAATATATGTATATTTTTATATTTTTATATTATATATTATAATATATTTTATTAAACCAATTACAATATTCTAAACAAATCATTTATAGTATATATATATATATATATATATATATATATTATATATGTAATCACTTAAACGAAAAAAAAGAAAAATAATATTTGGTTCAACGTAAAATTAATAATATTATAATATATAGTAGATATTATGTACATATACAACGATAGAATAATATATATGCGGACAAATAAAAAAAACAATAAACGAAAAAAAAACTATTTGCAGTACAACATTCATACTTGTTTATACGTAGGTTTTATATAATGTCAAAAGACGTGTTTTTTAATGCAAGAGTTTTGATTTTAAAACAAAAAATAATATTAACTTTAAGAACACACAATGTTGGCGACGATGTCATCTGTATTAATACAAATATAATACATATTATATTATATATTATTATAATATGTCTAGGTATCCACCTATACATTTTTAATTTTATAGTAAACAAATACATCGATCATGTGTTTGAGTTTTTGTATATTTGTGTTTGTGAGAGTGTGATATATAGGTACTGCGTATAGTACGTATATATAGAAATAGAATTATGTTATATTAATAATATTTTAGATGCGTATACGGCCGATGTCTACATTTCGATTTCCGACGTCGGAGATCAAAATTTTGGTGATTACTCGACAAATACAAAAAACGAAAATGCGCTAGATAATTAATAACGATGATTATAATTATTATAATATAATCATTATATGTCGAGTGACCATCAAAAGTCTGAAGGAAAATGTCGTCGGATCCCGAAACCGAAAACGGTCGGCATCGTGAAGTTTCACTAAACCTAATCTATAACTCGACACTTCAACAATATAATATTATAGTAAACAATAATGATAAAAATAATTAATAATAAAAAGATAGACGATTATTCTTTTATTTATTTATTTTTAGGTACAGTGATGATAATATATATATTTTTTTAAACCAAACGCACAGTCAATAAAATATTAAACTTACAATTTATTTACGTAAGGTATTTCCTAAATTACATAGGAAAACTTAAATACACCGTTTTTTTTTTTAAACTCTAATCCGTATAAGAACTCTACAATAAAATAATGAGGAACATTAGTGAGCGTAAACGCAATTTTAATTAAAACGTAGGTATATGTTATAATTTTTAATTTTTTTTTTTTGTTTTTTCTTATTTTTAATTTCAAACAATTTTTGGGTGAGTTTATACTTGGGGTTTGGAGATGCTTTTAAATCTAAATCAAATAATAATCGTATAATCATAATAATAATGATAATAATAATAATAATAATAATAATAATAATAATAATAATGATAATAATAATAGTAATAATAAGAATAATAATAATAATAATAAAAATAATTGTAAATGTAAAATAATAAATAACAGACTAGTCAAACATAAACCGAATTTACAACATTTTTTTTTTTTGTTAGAAATTACTCATTTCTAAAAGAGAAAAAACAAACGATCGTTAACAATAAAAAAAAAAACTACATGACAAAATTCTATACTTATAAACATTTTGTACTTATTTTTATGAAAAATTATTTACACGATGGAAAAATGGGATTTATATTATTGTTTTATAATAAATATAATATTATACACGATATTGTGTTCGACACGTTATTTATTTCATATTTACAGTTTTTCTGGGAATGTTTATCGAGATTATAATTGTACGATGTTAATAAAATAATTATTACCATATACAATTGTTTTTTCATTCACATAATCACGCATCCACTCGGTCTATACGTAAACGTATACGTATGCGTATAAAGCGGTTGGAAAACTTTAATAATGATTATGTGAACTCTATAAAAATGCAGTCTTCGGTGTGGAACTCGTGATGATCTCTCGGGAATGTATAGGAGGTACTTTCGTTGAAACGGAATCACCGCGAAAAAATTCAGTTCAAAAACGAAAAAAAGTCGTAAACTGTCCGGTGACGCGAAAATCGGTCGGGAAACAGTCATTATGTACGGTATGTACATAGTAGGTAGGCATCATGTGGAATGGTACGTTGTTTTCAGTTAGCAGCATAATAAAGTTTTGAGCGAATCGACGTTGTGCCGTTTAACCGTGGGTATATAGCCTTATACAAACAGATAAAGGAAGATTAAAAAATATATATATATATATTATAATATATAATAAATTATTAAATTAAAACAAGACCGTATTTACACCAGACCTAGAGGGGTGGCAGCGGATTACGATATAAAGGCGATGAGACGGATAGGACGTACGCCGTGTCCTGTATAGGTATCATATGGTTTATAATAATAATAAAGATTTTTTTTCAAGAAATATTTATAGTGAAACGGTAACTAAAAAAAAACACATAAAACTGCATGTTCAAAACAAAAATATTATCATTATAGGTATATTATAATAATATGTTATACGAGATCTATTTGTATTTTGTAAATTATCTATATATATATATATTTCAGAACACACTTACATATTCTACCTATGTGTCGTGTAAGAGATTTAATAGGTGTAATTTATATTATATTTTTTTCGTCGATTCTCTAGTGAAATATTATACTGACTCAGCCATATCAGTATATTGTCGTACTCTGTACGGGGAGGGGGCTGAAACCCCTCCAGGGGAAGAGTCATGTGTTGTCCTTCGAAACGACTGAACTACTGTACGACTCATCGTCGGCCATGGAAGACGGCGGCAGAATGTAACCACCGCCGGACTCGGTCTTGGAACCGTCATCCATCTTGATGTACTGGCTGCCCTCCAGTTTAATGTTCTGGTTGACGACGCACTTGCGCATGTGCTTTTCAAGCGTGGACGGCACAGAGAACGGCATCTCGCAAAACCGGCACCGATACACGTCCTTGCCCAAGCGGCCGTGCGTTTTCATGTGCCTGGTCAGCTTGGAGCTCTGGGCGCACGCATACGAGCACAGCTCGCACTTGTACGGTTTTTCGCCGGTGTGTGACCGTCGATGCACTGTCAGGTTGCTGCAGTTCTTGAACACCTTGCCGCAGTACTCGCACGTGTCGTTGCGCCGCGATTCTTTCTTGGAATGTCCTCCCTGCAGTCCCTGCAAGTTAAGCGCCGCTGACAGCGAACTAGGGCCCGGTTTCGAACGGCCACCACTTCCACCACCATTTCCCGGTTCCCCGACGCCACTTCCAGCCGACGGTGGCTTTCCCGGAAGTCCGCTAAGGAACGATTCGCCTCGGTGGTGCGCGGCAATGGCCGGAAGCCACATGTTGGCCGCGTAAAGCCGTTCCCTGGAAAGCAAAGGGTGGTGTGGGTTGTCGGGGTCGAGCTTCAGCCTCTTGGAGGCCTGGTCGAAAGGGTTTTCGAAAGCGGAACCAGGTCCGAATATGTGGTGCGCGCCCACTAGATCGAGTGGGTTCTGGCCGGCCGCGATTAGGTTCTTGGTGAGCTCCTCACGGAACCGGATGTCAGCCACCGTCTTATCACCGAGCCCGTTCTCCAGGTTGCGCAACGGATTAGCCGACTTTGCCGAACCGTTGTTGTTGTCTGGTATGATGGACGGCGACAGTCGGAAGTTGTCCTTCCGCCGGATCCGAAACGGCGGCGGCAGCAGCGATGACGACTCCTTGAGCGCCTGCTTGTACGCTTCACTATACTGTTGGATATTGCTCAAGCCAAATTTGCTCATGAGCTCGCCAACTAGAGAGCTTGGCGGCAGTGGTTGCGGCATGCGGTCACCGGGCGTGTTCTCGGGCGATGTGCGAGTGGAACCGTTGCCACCCGGTTTCTTATCGTGTTCGGCCGATGACGTTGACTTGGTGGTCAAGTCCTCTGGCACATCACCTCCTTCATCATTTTCGTCATTATCTTCATCCTCTAGCTCCATGTCTTCTTCCTCTTCCTCCTCTTCTTCCTCGTCGTCCTCGTCACCGTCATCCTCGTCAGCGTCGTCCTCGTCACCGTCATCCTCTTCCTCTATTTCCGCCTCGTCGTCGTCCATTTCAGAATCATCCTCGTCATCATCGTTGGATGTTATGTCCGGTGTCGAGCTCGTATCCACCCCATTGGCAGTCGTCCCACACTCGCCACCGGCCAGCCCGTTTCCCCGATTCGACCGACGGTGCGTCTTCATGTGTCGCTTCAGCTTGGAGCTCTGCGTACATGCGTGGTCGCACACCGAACACTTGTACGGCTTTTCTCCGGTGTGTGTGCGCCTATGCACGATTAAGTTGCTCAGGAACCGAAACTTCTTTCCGCAGTACTCACACTCGCGAGTCTTTTCCTCCTCACCAATCTGCTGGTGCTGCTGTGGTTGACTGATTATATCTTGGCAGGTCTTGTCCTTCGACGCATTGGACGACAGGTCAAGCGTGTGCCTGGACGTATCGCCGATGATTCGGTCTTGTTCAGATAATGACTCGACCGAATTGTTGTTGCTCACGTTGTTGTTATTGTTGTTATTGTTATTTAAGCCGACAGTGACTGCTGCGGCGGCGGCGGAGGTAGTGTTAATCTGCGGAGCCGTGGTCACGGCTGCCGTTGCCGACACGCTGTTGTTGATGTGGTTGTTGTTGTTGTTGGGGCTGCTAAAAGGTGGCGTCATTTTTCGCGGCGAAGGCGACGAACTTGGTGCAGTAGCAGCTCCAGGACTAGTGGTACCTGCGAGTTGCCGCAATCGCTGCGAGTAAAAATCCATCTGGGGATCGAGATTTAAGGCCGGTAACGTTGGCGCTGGGTGTCTAGGATTGTTCCGGTCGTTGGCTGCGGCCGCGGCGGCTAGCCCCGGGAACGGTGACGTGGGCATGGCGTTTGCCGCGGCCACCGCCACGGCAAAACCCAGCCCGTGCTGCTGCTGGTTGAGTCTAAACTGTTCGGACATAAGCTGCTCCATGCGGAACTGGTGTTCTTGTTGGTGGCTGGACGTCCGCGCGAATAACGGCGGATTGCCGATGGGAGACGTCCCAGGGAACAGGGACGGGCGCTGAGGAGGCTCGCCCATCGGCATCCTAAGCAAGCCTCCAACACCAAAAGGGTTGGGCATAGGCATGGGCATGGGGTTGTTGTCGACCATTGACGGCGGACAGGTACTCGTGGGTGGTGGCGGTGGCGGTGGTGGATGGGTGTGCATGTTCATCCGGGAAGGAGGCATGCCCAAGGCTAGTGGCATGGCCGACATGCCCGGCAGTGAAGAAGTGTTTCCACTCGAGCACCCGGACGACCCTAACGAAGAGCATGACGAATTGTTCTTGGACTGCGACACTGGCGATGGTGTGCCGTCCGAGTAGATCTTCATCGAGTGTGAGGTCTGGGCGTGCTGCAGAAGCCTCCACGATGAATTGAACCTCGCCTTGCACGTGCAACACACGAAACTGCTTGGCTCTGTGAACATGAAAGAAAGAAAAATAAACAAAAATTCTATTAGAATGGTCGTTGTTTTGAAATTTTCTATCGGTCAATCGACCGTGTGCGAGCGTCGTTACACGCAGCCCCGCTGCAGGCTGCGCATAATGCAATTTATATCATAATTATTATTATAATATACAGGTACAGACTATAATATAATATTATATACACAATACTCTCGAGTCCGGCTCGACGTTAAGAAAAAAATAAAAATAATAAACCCATACTGCGCCGCAGCCGTCAAGCGTGTACCATTCAATTGATTTAAAATTTAATAATGGAACAAAAGAGACGACGGTGTTTTTATGTTTTCGTAATAGAGCTGGACGTCGGTTGTGTTTCTATCGCGTTATTTTACAATACACATACAGGAGGTAGGTACCTATATATATATATACCCTTATTCATTTAATATTATATAGTTTACGATCGCGAGCTGCAATTATTATTATTATTCCTCAAACTCGGTGGCAAAAAATGAAAGAAAAAAATATGATTGACTTAAGAATAGATTGAGCGAGAACCCGATCGGACTCCGAGCGACTGCTGAGCGGTGGCGGCAGTGGCAAGTAACGGCCGTTTTCCGGCAGCAACGACGACGACGCCGCCGCCACTACAGCCGATGACGTGTGGATACGACCAAAAAGGGTCATACTACGTAATATTATATAATATTATTATGTGTGTGCAAGCAGCTGACCGAAAATTTGCGGGAGAACAACAACGGCGACGACAACTGTGCATTATTGCACAAGATTCGGCGAGTTTTTGTTATTTAGAAATCTATATTGTGTGTTTCGTACGAACAAAATCAGTATATATAATACTATAATAGTATACATACTCGTTGTAAACTCAATATACACAGTAGTTGTAGTGGTGGTAGTAGTAGTAATAGTAGTAGGGGGCGGTAAAAATTTCATTAAAAAATATTAAACAAAAAAACTTGATAGAGAGAGAGAGAGAGAGAAGAGAGTGAGACGGACATTCACACCCCATCGTATAATATATCATTATACGCGTGTATTATGTATAAAGTGGTGTTTTTTTTTTTTAAAAAATGACCCGAGGGATAATATGTAACGCGACCACCACCACCACCGCGTTACCCTCTAATCCTTATATATCGGGTTGTAAAGTTTATTTTTTTTCCCCCGTCGGACAAGATGCGTCGGTGTGAAAAATAAAAATATAACGTTTTCGCGGTGGCGGCTGCTGTGCCACGGTAATGGCAGTGGCGGCGAGTGCAATAATGAACGCGTGGCATATAAACGCGGGCGCCGGATGGCGCGATGATGCGCTGTTACGACCGGACCCCGAGAGAGGATATTATTGAAAAAAAAACTGTAAAAACGACTATGGAAATGCGACGGGCGATGCTTCGTACGCGACGCCGGCGGCACACGGCTGGACCGTGCGTGACTCGAATGCGTAACCGCGGAAACGAAAAAAGAAAGACGCGAAATATCAAATAATATAATATAATATATAATACCGACCGGAATCGGTTAAATAAAATAATACCGAATCTCATACCAGATGCGAACTATTGCACACAAAATGTCGTATAGGTTATTATACGAGCGCGTTGCCCCGATGTCAGGATCGATGACGAGGTAATTATTATTATCGCCACAAGATTGGCGTTCGCCAAGATGATCTTTATAATATTATAATATATGAATATTATACACAATATGACACACACGTACGGTTAAGACGACGAATCCGGACAGTAAAAAGTTATTATTATAACGTCTAAATAATACCTACGCTTTTGTCGTTTTCTTTTATATCTGTGTTTCTTTTTTTCCGCGGTACTCCCCCACCGAAAATCAAGATCGATGCTGTGGCGGAGACGGTGGCACTGGAGAGAACGCGGTTTCTCTAAATAACACGAAAAGTCGAACCGGGCACGTTTCTCCGTGATGCACGATAACAGTGTCGTCTATATAATATAATATACTCGCGAGTGTAGGCTCCTCGTAGTGCTGTGGTGGAGGAGTAATGGAAGGGGGGGGGGGGGCGATGGAGGGATATTTCATTTTTTTTTCTTTTCCTTTTTTCAAATGCAAATTCTAACCATCTCGCGCTCACACATACACACATTATTACGGTTAGGTTTTCTTTCCTCGTCTCACAACGCCGTATACATACACACACGATATTATTATAATATATTATATTGTATACTATATATGTGCGTATATACGCGGCGAGTTTCCTCTTCCGGCGCCGCGCGGGTCATATTATATGTGCGGGGGAAGTGCAGAGACTCGTCGTCGTCGTCGTGTGCGTGTCGCCAGCTATATATATGTATGTGTGTGTGTGTGTGTGTGTATATAATAATACGTATACATTATAATAATATCTATGAGCGCATTCATCATCGCCGGCCACAAGTGGACTTCGCCGCCGCAGCCTCCTCCTCCTCCGCGTGCATAGTACTCTACCCGCCCGCTGTGTACCGCCTCGCGTCTTTAACCGCGACGCGTATATTTATAATATACCATGTATACGTATATAATATAGTGCGTATATTATAAGAAGATAACGTTGGCGGCGCGGGCACTGCACAAAAGCAGCAGAGGACCCGCGGGTGCGAGCAGCGGAACAACAATGACGGAGGACCGTACGTGGGTTATCTCATCGTCGTCGACCCTCTTAAGCTTTTTAAGGTTTAAAAAAAATAAAAAAATAAACGAGCTTTATGGACAATCTGTGTTAGCCGTCATCTGCGCGGCAGTAGATGGTCTTCTCATCCTGGAGAAAGTGGGGGGAATGAGCCGTAAATTTGCCTTTTTTTTTTTTATCGTAGGACCTTCGCATATAGAAGAATAGTCCTGTTTTGCATGCGGGCGACCCTGCTGTCCACGCAAAGCCATATTATTATAATATTATAATGTAGGGCGAGTGGAATCGAGTGCACACTCAAGTGCGGCTTTATGCAGAAGATATTTAAATAAAACCGTCATATCACTGCCGATTTTAACAAATTATTATCCTACCTACGTATTCGGCCGACTTGCTGTCAGACGTACGCATACCTATACATCATAATTGTTATATTGTAGTTTTTATAATATTTTTTTTTTGTTTCTCGTCGAGTGGTCTATACGACACTACACTTTGTTTTACTGCAGCAGCCTGCCGCAATTAAATATTATTATTGAAATAATCGTCCGAGGCCGTGATCACGGACGGACGGCGTGACGCGACCACGTGACGCGGATTGCGTCCGTCAGCGGATCGACGAGTGGTCCGACCATACGGACGACCCGTGTCTGAAGGCGATGATAATATCATCATAATAATAAATAATAATAATAATAATAATAATATAATATAATACACAATACAATAAAATATGTGCCTAAATATAATAATAGTAATAAACCGCCGCCGACCTTATGCACGCCGCCGCCAGCAGTGCATACACCAATATATATATACAGTATGTTATATGATGTAGGTACCTACCCCCGACGGGCACGCGTATGTACGCCGAATTACCTGCCTGTACCTAAGGGTCTTTCACGATACATATTATTGTATTTTAAAGCGATGGACGCGTGTACGTGTAATATATTATGCGCGCAACCCTTTTTATTTTTCCGAAATTGGGGTGTATACGTCGCCGACGAGGCCGCCGCACAGCTGTGACGGACACCAGGCTTTAATAATATTCATTTTTCCACAACGCGTAGAATATTATATATGTATAATAATATACTATATACTTTAATAATAATAATAATATAATATCGGGTACGCGCGACATGTAGTATAATATACGCGGTGTGAGATCTGCATCTGCTGCATTGCTCTCGTGCTGCTGTAGTCTCCGCGCAGTCAGACTCGTATTTTTCCTCGCCCAATCCTTTTTCATATTATACATAATAATATGCTGTTCACGTATATTAACCCTCAACGAGCGCCCGACACTCGACGATTTTCACGAAATTCGTCAAACGTCATCCCGTTTTCGGGTGACTTCGACAGGATTAGATATTATTATTTATTGAAGCTATTATATTAAAATAGTATCGTCTGTCGTCCGTCACGAGTGCACCCACCTCCTCTAAACCCCCTCCCTCCCCACTCACAGACAGACAACACGACTGACTGCAATAGTTTCGACCTTCTGTTACGCGTTACATCACAAACGAACGTACCGCCGCTGAGTCGATCATATACAATCGTACTTACACTGTGTATTCCGCCAAGAGTATATTATATATTGTATATTTATACATATATAGATGTACTATAACATATTTGTTTAACGATACTGCAACTATTACTACACCAGCTATAGCGCCGGATAACCGTAGCCATCGTCATCGTCGCATTTAAATAAATCAATTACGTCGGTCGCGAATCAGTATAATACGCGTAACGTGAAATATAATAATGTAAATAAACACAACGTTTTAACGAGCCGGGCATACTAATGAGTATAGGTATGTCATTTATTACACACACCGCGTAATTATTATTATTGCTGCTATTTATTTATCAACCACCCACCCACCCATCCCCTATCACAATCAACCTGGTGTACCTATTAGCTCGATTTTATAATTGGTTTATTATATAGGTATAATATAAATATTGTAAACTCAGTAATAAATATACATAATATATTACTAGGTCGGCATAATATAATTATTAATGTTGGAAATAACTCGCGGAAATTAAAAGTCACGGTATGCTTATACAATATAGTGCCTATGTAATATTATAAGCATCCGATATTTCTATCCACGCCGGATAACTAATAATGTATACTATATAGGCCGATAATGTACCTATATCCAGATGGATTTCTAGACGCTAAACTTTTACTCGTATACCATTCATTATATACATAAGTAATATGGTTTATACTATGACGGACGGCTAAACAACGGAAGTTACTTCAGATGAAATCATTTCGAAAAAATGCAATAGTTATGAATTGTTTATATAATTATTAATTGTATAGGATGAATACCTACTGTTGCATAATCCGCTGCATTTTTCAGTGCACTCGACGTTGGAGTATTAAAGGTGGAGTACCTACGTGGTCAGAAATATAATTGGGGTTTTCGTGAATACTATAACCTAATAGTATTGACCAAAATATGTATTAAATACTCATCGTCCTGATTAATCTAAATCATGTTTATTTAATTTATACGTCACTCTTAGACCGTATATCAATTTTGCAATTTTTCTTCTACTTAACATCTCGCGTTCAAATATTCCTGCTCCTCTTACGACAACAATATAACAATAAAATTACAATAATTATTAACTTTTTTGACGTCATCGCGTAACGACTGCATCATATTATGACGTGTGTATTAAACATTAATTTTAGATATGAGTGAGTGTGAAAAAAGTTTTTTTTACCACACAAATAAGGCCATATCAACAAAATCAGTCCTCTGTAGATTCACACAACAGAGCGAAACTGAAATATTTCCGATTATACAATGAACATCTATAGTCTGCTGTATATTTTATATAATATATATATATATATATATATTATGTGTGTATACAAAATAAATGCGTCGGAAACAAAAAGCCCTTACACCGCACGATTGGTGACCGTCTTCGATAAAACATTATAACAATATTAAAAAATACTATATAGTATGATAAATCCGATTCTCGTTTGATGTGCCCGGGAAACAATATACGAGATGAACCATACGTATAAATGTATATAAATATTATGTAGGTATAACGGGAGAAAACAATTTTTAAAAATTATAGACTCCGGATAAGAGGAACGCTCGCAATGGGTATGGCGAGTGTGGACAATACGCGTGCTCCGAAAATTACGTAAATTATTATATTTTGTAGACGGGATGACGTTTGATGAAAATATATATATTATATATTAATAATAACACCAACTATGGTTCGTGGCGTATGACGAAATAACATAAAAATATATTTAATATATTATATGTCGACGGCTTGGCATTTAGTACTACACAAATGTATTAAAATAATATTTTAAGTCTGCACAAATACGATATTAGGTATTCAGGAACGTCAGTAAATTGATGGCTATTATAATATATTATAGTGAAGTCGTGATATCGTTTTTTTTAATTAAAAAAACATACGTAACCCGCATGCTTTTTTCGGGAAAAAAAGCGAATCGATATGCGATGATGGAACTTCTATTTTGGAGATAATAGACAGTGCGGACTTGTAATAGGTACGTAAAATAGGCGTATATGCGCGTGCGCTAATCCATCGATATACACGATGCCTAGGTAATGTAGGTATACGCACCTACCCACGCACTTAATTATTATAATCGAAACTCGTGCGAATTCAGAAATTAAAAAAAAAAAAAAAACACAACAAACTATTTCCAGCCCTCGGAGATTATTGGCACATGCGTTTTTCGCCGACGAAAGTCACGTCCGGTCGCGGACCCGGCGGCGACGCACATAATAATATAATAAAATATGCATAATATGTATACAACCCGTGTCGTGGGTGTCTTTTATAGGTACACATTATAAATATTACGTATTTATTATATACGTATGATGATGATGCGCCCGACGGACTGTGTGCATAATATAATAATATGGGTAAGGTTAGGTCGTGTGTGTACGCAGACGGACACAACTATAATAATATGTACGCTGACCATGACTGCAGTTGTTCATAGACCGCGGCTGCAGCACGCCGCCACGTCCGCCCACCGATGAGATTATAATATTATTATACGGCGTGCAACGTTTACACTGTTATTACTTATTAGATTTTGGAGTCGTGTGACGACGGCCGATATAATAATATTATAACGGCGTTTAATATTACTATTGTCGTCGTCGCGCGTTTAATCACTTTGATATTTAAATTTATTTTCTTCTCTTCAAGTCGCGTCCGTATATACATACTTTATAATGTTATTATTATATCGTACTTTCCACGGTCGTGACCCGTCGTATATGTATATATATATAGTGTAGACTTCGTAAAAAACGACGTGGATATCGCATTATATTATATATTACAATATTTCGTTATTATTGCCCGTGTCATTTTTATTTCTCATTTTTCGGAGCGAGGACGAAAAGAAAATAATTACGACGACGACGCAATCACAATAATATTGTAATAACAATAATAATCGATATACGGGAAACGATCCGGGAAAACGCGTATATACGATATTGTACAGGTCGACTGTAAACACGACCGCGGTCGTGGTAGGTACCTATATAAATATACGTTCATCGTCATCGTCGTCGTCAACGTCGGGTTAGCTGGTTATATATTATACGCCACCACGTCCCTGACACGGTTTAGTGACCACACCGGCGGCGTAAAGGGAAAATGTGCACTGAGTAGGTACGACGAACGATACGCAGTGACGAAACGATGAGCGCAACCGTGTTGTACGCCGCCGTCGCCACCTCGCGCGTATTATAGTCCTCATCGTCAGAGTCGCCGCCACGCCGTCCTTCGGGCGTCGTGACCCGCAGTGTCGTGGGAAGCCCGCGGGCCGTAACGACGTTTTCACATATTATATTATTATTATTATTTTTATTTTAATACTTTATATATTTTGTATGTGTATGTACGGCGAGCGTGTTTGTGTGTGCAGTGCAGTGCACTGTCCGTTCTGCCACTGCCGCCGTTTGACGGACGGACGCGAACGCGAAAAAAAAATCGTTTTTAATTTGAACAGATCGCCGCCGGACGACAGCGAGGGTCACCAAGGCAGTTATAATTGCGTATTACACTATACATAATATGAAATGTGCGCGGGTATATATTATACATCACGATGATGAGTGTAACGCATGGTGTTCGATTTCTATACGATATACTAATTGACGATGTATACGACGACGACGATCGCTTGTATACAATATAATAGTAATAATATAATCCGCGCGGGCGGCGGCCACGGCGGTGTTTACGGTCCGATAAACACGACGGTGGCACTTGTGTGTATATATAATATGGACGTGTAAAAAAAATTGTGAATGACGTAACGGAGAAAGGGTGAAATATATTATGTCGTCGTTCCCGCGGGGGCCGATGCGCAGCAATATAGTATAATAATATGTATAGCATATATAGTTTATTAACAGTTGTGCTCGGGAGTCCGAACTGGACAATGGGCATACGGCCGACTGTCAATCCGCAGCGGTGGCGATGGGGTTGCGCGTGTACAATATCGCGGGAGAGACTATCTTTGTATGTCATATTATATTATATATAGTTTTAGGCGAGCGTATGTATAGCGGCTCCGAGAAAGGGTTGATTTTGATTTCACCACCGACCGTCGATGACCTCTGTACCTATATGACGTGTGCGCATTATATATAATATTGTACAAAGACATATATAAGTCGTTACTCGTTTCCCCCAGTTAAAAATGTATTACGATTGACGAGAGAACGAAAACGCAACGCACACAGAAACGAAATCGACCCGAGGCTAATATGTTACTGTCGCTAATAGACAAATCGCGCTCGGACTTTCGTTTTCATATATTATTATACTGCACAGTGCATGTACAGCAGTATATATAGGTACACACTCTGCTATCCTCTTCGTCCATTGTACGCACGTGCCTATATCGCTGAAGCCGTTCCTCATCGCTTGACCTCAAACCATCCATCTCTCCGCGTCGTGTTATTATTATTTGTTTCTTTAGCAGTTATTAGAATATAATATTATCATTAATATTATGATTATCGTTGATAAAATTGTCATTGCAGACGCAGCATGTCGTAGGTATGTATAAGATATATTAAAAGAATCTGCATGGAATGCATGCCATGGGCATAATATATTAATACATTAATACCATAGCACATACCTACCTATATATAGTTATAAAGTACAATACAGGCATGTAATTATACATTTGGTTACTCACATATAATTTGATTTATTTTGTGTAAAAAAGTTAATCATAATCTCCAGCCATGATAAATTATAAGACATAGGTGTTATATAATATAATGTAACAGTTCCCTTCTCATAATGTTATATTGCTCAGCATGTAGTGTGACATCTAATTCTGGTACAGGCCCTTTAAGAAATATTCGTTTCGGATGCACTGGCGAAAGATATGTAGGTATACGTTTATTATATCACCGTTACACTATCGTCGACGTTTTACGCGGGCGCGAGCGTTTGCACTGGTCTATCATAATTTTTTTTGTGTTTTTTAATTCGAAAGGATTTCGCGCTCCCCGTCGCGTGGCCAAATGTCGTTCATGTCCGGCGGCTATTGACGATTATTCGGCCGTTAAAAATGTGCGCCGCGCAAATAATAAGTTTCCCATGGACGTGCGCGCCTGTTACATTACTATTATTATTATTGTGTGTACCGCACGGGAGAGAACGGACGGCCGAGGACAGCGGCGGCCGGTTTTCCCGGTTGTCGCGCGCGGATGCAATTAAAATTTGTCGCCGATCCAGAACGCGTCGATCCAGTGTGAAACGCGCCGCTAATGGGAAACAAGGTTGGATTTATTACTATTATTATTATTTACACCACCACTACAAAGCGAGAAAAAATATAAATAATATAATATAATATAATTGACCAGAATAATAACGACTATAATGATAATAATAACACGACATAATGGAAATCTCTGCGTGGAACCCGATGAACCGAGCGCCGCGGCGGAAAAAAGGTCCTCTAGCCGGGCTAATGACTCCCGTTGTCACCTGGAGAGCTTCACCGTCGTCGCAGTTTCTCCGTCTCCGTCTCTATATAGACGATGGTTTTTTTTCTTTAAGTTTTTCTTTTTACTATTTTCGCGGTCCGTTGCGCCTCGGTTGAGTTTCCACACGCTGCAACGTCGTCTCGTTTTTTCGGTTTGTTTTTTACACGCGCCAAAAATTTAGGACCCACGCATGAAATCAAGGACCTTTAATTATTATTACTTTACTCTGCCACTCTCCATCTCTATCTTTCTCTCTACGGGCGATTGCCCGTCACCTGCAATTATTAGGTGACGACGACAACTATGCCGTAGCGGTACCGGTTTTGTTATGCATTTTGGCCACTGTATTCAATATTCATATTAAATAATATCATATCAAAGCTTATATATATCGGTATATAGTGAAACCGCGACAAATCGGCCGAAAATTAGCTCGGGCGGCCGCCACCCGTCATCTTCGGTAGCTGCACGCGGTAAAAGGATTGGTCTTTATTAGCTCAGATCTTTGTGAAAATCACATTTCGATTCAATTGGATTTTAAAAAGAAGAGATTTATTTAGATTACCTAATAGAGGATTTTACGGTGATAAGTGATTGATGTTATTGCGAACCTAAGTACTATATTATCAAAAGCTTTAATACAAATATACGTTTTAATCGAAAATGTAAATGTTTGAAATGTTTCGACAAGAAACAAAAAGAATTTCCTATTTGCATAATTTACCATATATTATACTGTACGAACAGGCATTATTGTGTTGAACGTATACTCAAACACACAAATATATATAGAAGCAGAAAACGTTTTTTTTATCACGACGAATACGCGCGTGGACTGCAACACATATAGCAGCGCGAAGGACAATTATTTAAATTGCAGTTCACTTGACCGCGCGAGAAGATAGTAATTTTGCTCCTGTCGCAACTACGTAGATATTTTAATAGTATAATATAATATTATTGTTATTATTATTATAAGCATTCGTCGTGAATTTGATGAACAATTTTCCCGGGATGTTGAAATATATTTCAAAACGAATCGCAGTGACTTCTGCGGTCGGACGCGCGATATAATGAAAAGATATGTGTATACAATATTATATATATATAAGTATCTACCTATATATACTATAGTTTCATTTAACCAGCACATAAATACGGGAAAATACGGAGGACACCCTGACGATTTACACGAAATTTTCAACCAGAGGCACACCCCTGCACGTCGTCTCGGTGCATTGGTTTTGCTGCCAACGGAGTATTCGCGGGCGGAAGGGGGTGGAACGAGATTATCTTTTTGTCATTATTTTTCTCGGAATATAATACACACGGAATATATATATCCACCACGGTGTGCGAGATTTATAACATATTATTATTTTCTTACGCCGGCGGGCGTAAAACGAAATTCGACGACGGCATGTCCGACTACGAGTGAGGAGGAGGAGGAGGCGAGTGTATAACTTTTCAATTTCGTACGTTCGATAGAATTCGAAACCGATTGCGTAACTTTTTCAATCACACGGATGAAAAATATATTACAATAATAAAGTATACATGTTTATATACATAAACCTATATCTTTATACCCCTTATATCTACAAAATAATAATTCATAGAAACCAAATGAGCGCAACATACCTGAGTTGGTGGTGTTGGATTCGGCGTCGACGCAGGACAACGCCGAGCGGTTGGACTTTTTGTAGCCCAAGTCCTCGGACGACTCGGATCCCTGTTTTACCCGTCCACCCTTGGAGGCGGCGGCAACAGTGGCGCTGGACTTTTCGTCCTCGGAACTTGCGTTACCGTCTTCGCCACCGTTGTTACGGTCGGACGTCCGCTTGGGCGTGCTAGACGGCGGTGGTCGCCTGTGATGATGATTATGATGGTGGTGGTGCGCAGTCGGGTCGTCAGTACCCACTGGTGACTGTGACCGGTGGTGTGACTTCGACTTAGCCACCGACAGACCGTTATCTAGTGGCGGCTGTGGAGGCGGTGGTGGCCCGGCACAGTCGTCGCCACTGCCACTGTTGCAGTTGGCAGTCAGCGGGTCTTTGCTGCAACCGGTCATCTTGTGCTGTACGAACCGACATATGTCCGACAGCAGGAACACTCTCTGACACTGACCGCACGTCAGCAGGTCCACCTGATCGGTGCCGCCGGTGCTGTGTGTCGGGTCCGTATCCGCTGTAAATGGAAATAAAAAAAATCAGTGAAACTCGTTGTACCTATATAATATTGTAATCACCTCAGCCTTATTGTTATTAGAAATAGGTTTTATTTTAAGAATATATCTACGTGTTTTACATAAATTCACATTTTATATATTATACCTATACTTTTTCTGTACTACAGTCTACAGAACTTATAATTACCTATACGAATTTCGTATACATCAAATACACGTCGATTTTGGCAGAAAATTAAAACAAACACTTAGTTCGATTAAATACGATATACATTATAATACCTATATAACGATACTCAATCAAATGCCGCGAAGTATTAAAACGAAAATGCCGATGTTGCCTATTGTTATTATTGTTTGGTGCTGTACGCGCGCGCCGGACGTCGTCCATTTTGTGTTCAATCGGCGGTTTTAATGATGAAAATCAATAACCGTTCGATATCTATAGCCCCTCTTTTCCTATATACCACGGTATCATATACATGTCTGTGTAATTTTTTTTGTTTCGCGCCCCGCCGAAAAACACAATGTGAAATCGTCCATCAGTAGCAAGTACAATAATAATAATAATAATAATAATAATGGCAACGATGACGATGTCGATGTGTGGTCGCGGCGCAAATTAGTTTAGTTCTGTTTGAGGGTTACAACTGCGGACGGAGGGGGCGCCGCGCTGCTGCATTCGCCGTCGCATACAGAACGCTACTTATCGCGATGACGCGTCAGAGGTGATCACACACACCACACGTACCATACTTATGTTACCATCACACACATATATATATATATATATATATACATACATTATAAGTGTGTATAGTTAACCGAGACCGTTTCGGCATTACGTATAAATATGCCAAACGCATGTGTTGATCGATAAAAATTGATGGACAAAAATGAATTTTCTCAATGTATATTATGTCGTATAATATTGTATTATAACATATTCTCGAGAGGTATTTAAATATTGTATACATGGGTGAGGCGTATTTTTATTTTAAACTAAATAATAATGTAGAAGATGATTATTTTCAGGAGCTGGGAAGAGAGAAAAATAATCAATTGAACGAATTTCGATATTTTTCCACATAATAATATCATAGGTATAATATACGACACCGCCGGGATAATATAATATTATATTATATTACAAAACTGATCTTGGACGACGAATGACGATCCGAAAATAAAATCGTATAATATATTAAACCTAATATAATGCGGTCGACGATGCGCGAGACTCTCCATAAATCGTTTCCGATAACCCGGAAATCCGCCATTTATATTATAATATATTATTACGTGTATTATTTGCGTCGCGTTTGAAGAGCGGTTCTATTATACATTAAAACCCACTGTTGCAACGGTTCGGCAGTGTCCGCATGACGATGCCCCTAATAGTTTTTAATCGCTTTGCTGGGGCCGGGGATATTATTGTTTATGCACTGCGGGATGGGGGACGGTGGTGGCAGGGCCGTTTGTATATAATATAATACCCGGCAAAAGTGGCAAACGTGCGTTTGACGTGAAAATCTCGGACGGCAATATTGTACGTATTATATTATATATGTATATATATGGCCCATATTTACGGTTTACACTACGATTTTCGTTATATACCACGCTGGTCTATATACATATCTCGGTGCTCCACACCACTCCACAAAACTACGCGTATATGTATACCATTCGCGCGCACACACACGCATACAAACACACACCCACAAACACACTGGTGAAGACCTTAAATGCGTCTAATGGACACTCGCCGTACACAATATATATAAATGTGTATAGGCGAGCACACGGTGAAAAATCCCGTGGGGTAGTGTTTTTGTTTGCCCGAGGGGTGCGTCCGCCGCTCGGGCACCGCGGCGAAGGGTGCAGAAGCGAACGTATAGATGTATAGAGAACGGCCGCAAACATCTGCGCTCTATATACCTACGCTACAACATACAATATGCACCCGCTGCGAGTGAATAGCCGCCGTGGCGGCGTCGTCGATGGTCATTGGTCAGATCGATTGGTCATCCGGTCAGTTTTGGTCAACGCCCCAGGCCCGAGTACCCCCTCCTTTGAGAGGGATGTAGCCGCCCCGGCAACGGCGGGGCGGTGGTCAAACCCAAACAAGGCCTTTTCCACCGCTTCCGGATTATTGTGTATACGGGAACGTATATATGATATACCTATTATACATATCTTTATATAAATATATATATACAATACTATTTTTTATTATTATTATGATTATTTCATTTTATTTTTCACATATTTTCACCGTATTCCGGTTCCCTTTTGTGTTACATATTATTATCGTTTACCATAAATATAAAATATTTTAGTTTAGGTCGTCTGTCACACGTCCCCACAGTCGTTTGACTTTTCGAAAAATAAAAACCCGCATTGTCGGTTGCAAGACTCCCCGCCGGTGCCAGGAAATTACAGCTATCTGCCACCCGTTTGTCGTTGTGCACAAACACACCAGCTATACCACCATGACCCCCCCCCCCAACAAACAACCAGCAGACGACGTCCGGATTCAAAAAAGCGAAATAAACAAGAACCGTATACCACTTCAAACGTAATCGTATATACACACATACAAATACACATTTATGTATATAATATATTATGCACACTATACCGGACATGACCACCTTTTATTTTTTTCATTATTTTTTTTACCAGAAATAATATAAATAAACCCGCTCCGGTTTTTACGACTTGAAAAAATGTCTCCATTGTTTTTTTTTCTCTCTTGCCCCCGCGCTTACACGTATTATATGCGTTTGCTGCAATTATAACTGCCGCTATAAATTACATACGTGTATAAGTACTTATATACGTACGTACTCGCGTATTACTCGCGTGATTGATCGCCGTCCGACTGGCCGATCGATCGATCAATCATTCGGATCGCGGCTATCCCGGCGGCGTTGGCGCGTCGGTTACCTCATGACACAATCGTAATGCTCGATGTGTATATCTACAACTGCAGCTATAGAGTGTGTATACACTTTGCAGAACACATAATATTATACTTTCTCCTCTCGACCGTCGTCGTACCTATATAATATAATATATTTACCAGCGCCGTATAGACTCGAAAACAATACTCTCTCTCAACGCCACAGCGACAATTATTATTTTTGAACTTTTATTATACTACTCCCGTCGGATTATCACACGGCTAGCCATACAACGAAGTTAGCTGTTTTGTGTTTCAAGCGTCTATATTAAACTTATCACGCGGTAACTGTTTATTTGCTCCACTCAACATTTCCCATAACCTACCTACGTATGTATGAAAATGAAAACATCGCTAAAAGTTGTGAACCTATACTGACTTATATATATAATACTATGTAGGTAAAATGTAGCGAATGGATTTGATTTTGTTAATTATATTATATCACCAATGTCTATATTATTATTCACTTGTTTTACAAAAAAAGAATCAAAACATTTTAAAAAACCGTGCCTATAGCTATAGCCCGTTAAAAGTATACTACAGTCTACGCGTATAATGTCGGAGGAGAGGATTCGAAGTATATAGTTATACAGGTTTTGTATTATGCGTAGTCCTACACCCTCCGGAAAATAATAAGCACTGCACACAGCAGACGCACTCGAAACTCGCGCACACTTGGCCTATGACATACGACTGCAGCAGTGCAGTGGTAACGGGTTTACGGGTCAAATGTATATATGAAAAAGATACCGTATATAATACGTAGTCTAAATGGCTAATATATATATGTTATTAAATAAAGAGTAAAGGCGACGGTGTTATATTATTATATACATATATACAGAAACGCTGCGGTGGTCGTCGGCGATATATATATATGTGTGTGTGTATATGGCGGGAAAACGTATTTAACAGTAAGGGGCGAGAGAAATGATAATGACATGAAAGGAAGTGCTGCTCACTCTCTCTGCCTCTCTAGTCTATATGTATGTTCTTACGTATAAATCTCGCTATACCACTGCAGCCACCGCAGCCACCGTTACCGAGCGCCATCAGTTCCTCGGCCGTCGTCCTCGCACGTATAATATAATAATATAATATATATCGTATGTAGGACGTAGGTAAAATATAATAATATTTTATACATCATGCATAGTTCAGACTACGATGGCCGCGTACCACTGCAATATACGGGGCAATAAAATCTCTAGCCTACGATATATAATAATATAATATATAATGCCGCGTTTGCACAGCTGTCCCCGGCCAGTTGTCGCACGCCCGGCAGCAGCCACGTACATATTATCATTATATACTTTGTGTGCCCCCTTTGGCGTTTTGATCTATCGGCCAAACTGTGTAAACCACCGCAAACGCACACCCACCAAACGCACACGCACTGAACATCATATATATGTACACGAGCAGTACGGGTCCCCCCCTGGGCGACGACATCACATATAGGTAAAATCATATATATGTAGGTAAGTTTGTGTGTGCGCGCGCGTGTATTCTCTGGTATAAACACGATTAGAACGACTCGCACGCACTGCACACACTGCGTGGCGGTGACCCGACAACAACAGCCAGAGGGACGGTTTTTATTGGTTAATTCGATTGGCGACGACCCCGCGGGACCAACGCCACAAATGCACGACGACGACGACGACAACGACAAAAAGACCAGAACGACCGAAAAAAAAAACACTTCGTCAAACTTTTGGCCTCGGGAAACATTTTTTTTCTTCTTCTCGCCTTTTATTTTATTTTTTTCCCACAGGACTTAATTGAAACGCGACCGAGAAACCGCCACCGCCGTTACCGCCACCTGCACCCCACCACCACACAGCACACGCGGAAAAGCTCGGCTCGCGGATGTCCTCCGCTCGTGCGCCGCAATAAACAACTTAAAAGGACGCCCGACCGATGTAATTGCCGGAATTTTACGACCCTCGCCTGGTTGGCATTGTGCCGGAGCTCGTACACCGAGATTAATAATAATTTTCCGCGAGGGAAGCGCGCGATGTTTCTATTAAAAAGGACGACTTTTCGATTTTCTACCAGAAACTATAATATATATAAATATAATACCATCCCCCGCAAACCCCTTAAACGTGGACGTTATCGGGTATCGTCGTTGTGAGCCCGCTGCACAAATTGGACCGATATTTCTATTTATTATTTGTACGCGAATTAATGGACTTTTGAGGATTACAATCGACAGCCGCCTTCGCCCTTCGATTTATATATATATATAACGTATAATATGTATTTATCATATTCTTTGCGCACTCTCTCTCTCTGGCTCTTTCTCTTCCTCACTCACTCTAAATGTATATAATAATTTCTAACGTCCGCGAACAACAATAATACGTCTGCGTATTATTCGACGACATTTTTCTGTATATAGGGGTAGAAAACACAATTTTATAAATGGTAATTTGTTACGGCGCGATAACCGCGTATGCTGATGCAGTCCTACCACACACATACAATAATAAATGTAAGTATAATATATTATACGCGGTGACACAATATCGCCAACCGCTATACGATTATAAAATATATACCTAGTAAAATTAATAATATAAGCGAATAGATTTGAGAATTTGCTCGGAAATAAGTAACCTATAAGTTGGTCGCCACCAGGCATTATTCTGATCATCGAGTATGGGCCACACACGAGTAGGTACACGACCCGCGTCTTGTACACCATAATATTATTATTATACGTTACTATACAGTCATATAGATAGGCAAGTGACAATCCGTCTCGCGCGTTTGCGGAAGATATCGATCTCTTAACAATGATATACCGACGTCAACTGGTTTTGCCAGAGGCCCCGGCGGAGGCCAAGTCGTCGATAATAATTTTATACTTGAGAATAATCGATTCTCGGCGCGCGCCATAATGTTACATATTATACAGCGTACCTACCTATATGTATATTGTGGAAAATGGAACGAGAGAAAAGTTAATCGATTGCGCGCGTAAATATATATATATCGTATCTATATATCTCGTTATATATAGAATATACGCATAATATATATAACAAAACGATCGTTTTATCGTGCGTGATTGTCGCGGTATTGTAATATTATATTATTATTATACATTATGGCGTAGGTCGATAACTGAGTCGTGTCATACATAAGGCAAGTGTATAGTGTCGCGGAATCGGGAAAAGCTGTATTATATTATGACGCCAACACGATACCGTGTAATGGGTATATCGCTACTGACCGAAACGCGATTTTCTCTGTTTTAATGTGTTTTGAGGGTTTTACGAGCAGGGACGACGATTATTCATTTCAAAGTGTGTACCTATGTAACTACTAACTACCTACAGCTACGCACGTTTATCCCGCGTCACACCGATAACGCGCGCGTATAAAACAATCGCGCGATTACGATTTTTTTATTATTATTATATTCCGTCGCGTAATCGATCGATTTGGATTATATTATTATTGCGACCGTGCAGCAGTTATAGCAGTTGTCGTTTTTTTTTTTTTTATGACCGATTGTGCTAACGTACATATGGATACTGTGGTGGCCGTATAATATACCCGACACAATAATGTAATAAACCATGGTAATAACAATGGAAAAAATTGAAAAAATTTGCGCATAGGTAATTACACTGTTGGCGGTGTGTGTAATATACTTATACACCTATGTATATATTATAATATTATAATAGACTTTTCGATAAGCGTTCGACCGGTAGCGGCGGCGGCGTCGTTGACGATATAATGATATATGAAGAATATAGTGTAGATACGTGTATGTGTATACACATATGTATATAGGTACGTGTTTACAACTGCAGGTGCGTTGTTATTGTTATGTTCGTTTATATGTATAATATAGGTGCAAAAACGTAACGGTACGGCCGTCGTATTCTGCAGGTATATAATGCGCATTTGTATTTTGTATTATAATATTTTATACACATATATTTTGGCATCAGTGCGCGCAGGTAGCGGTTCCCACGCGGCGGGGGTGACGACGGTAGCCGAGTGGTTTATATTTTTATACAGGTATATATGGTATGTATGGTATATGTGGGCAGTATTATCCGTGGACCCGGTCGCTATTATTATTATTATTATGATTGTATATATTAATATATAACGCGTACGGTCCGCGGCTGAAGGTCGGTTTCGGGTCGTCGTGAGATTGTCGCGGACAATGACGTACGCGTCAAAGGGTTGTGTCGCGCCCATTCATCGTGACGGCGTTCCCACGGAAGCCGGACAGGAGTCGTTCGAACTGCAGTTGTTTTTATATATATATATAGTACCTACTACCTACCAATAATAGGTAAAGGTGCACGCGTAAAAGACGTGTTTCTACCGAATTATATCTATATAATTTTGTGTTCAAAAATGCGCGAGAGAATTGTGAGTGTGTCGTCCGTGCGAATCTGACCCGTTTGAGAAAAGAAAATAAGGGTGGTTTTCGCGAATTTTGATTATCAATAAATACGCGATCATATCTGTGACAATAATCGTATACCGTGAGACTCGCGGGCAGCGTATTATAAACGGATATAATGTACCATATGCAGTGTCGATATATCAATATAATATACATAATATACAGAGTTATATATATAACTACATATATACCCTACATATATAAATCATTGTAAGTGTTTGTATTTGCGTCCGAAGTGCCGCGTGGGAGTTTTTTGCAAAAACAACTGAAAACTTTTGAGCTGGTCATGTAGGTTTTTCTCGAAGGCGCGGCGACGGCGGCGATTGTCGCGCGTAAATCGGTAGCCCGACACACGCCCAACCGGTTGCCACGCGAGGGGGGCACGCGCGGTACCCGCAATGACGATAATAATATTAATAGTAATAATAATAGAAACTACTCGTACGCATAGTGTGCGGTGCAGGTAATCCGGTTTCGGCGCCCGTTCGCCCCTTCACAGATATTTAGGCTCGTGCGCGATGATATTATGCCGGAAGAAGATCCCGAACGCGAGTCGGTCGCGTGCGCTAGGAGCGCGGCTCATTATTATGCACGTTTATTATTATTATTATTATTACAATCGTCGGGAGAGAATATTATCATAATATATACACGCGCGCATATTAGATAGACGGGCGCCGCACACCTGGACGGTGCACTGTACCTATCTATATAGGTATACTCGTATACTGCTGCAGGTAATATACGCTACGCGCCGGTGCAGCAGTTTATCGCCGTCGACAGTTTTTTCGTTTTTTTCCTCGCAAACAATATGATATTGTTATAATGTATGATATATACCGACTTGTTTTATTTATTTATTTCAAGCCTAATAACACACACTGTACTATAATATTGACGCGTGCGCACCACTGCTGCAGGACGAGTGTGTCTGTAAATGTCAACGAGCTTTTATCCGTGGGTTTTTGGCCGATGTTAAAACTACATTACACATTTCTATATCAACTACGGCGGAAAAAGTAAAAACCGACAGTAGTGACATATCGTGTTACATCGTTGCGGCAGTATTGTGCGCATCACACATCTGTAGTCGTCGCGTAATCGGTGTTTCCGGTCCGGTACGCCCCGCGCAAAGTCCTGCAGGAAGTGCAGACATATATTATTATTATATAGTTGTTGTCCCGCCACAGAATGTTTTCGCCGCTTCGTATACCGCATATGTATACGGTCTGCACGTGAGAAATGGATGTGCGCGGGCCCGTGTACGGCGATGATCCCGAATGAATAATGATGACGACGACGATATTATATATATATGTGCGACCTACATGTGTATTATATATATTGGAGTATAGGACATCTGCCGGGTTTCTCGGATTTCTTCGGGTATAGATAT
Organism: Acyrthosiphon pisum; assembly: GCF_005508785.2. NCBI lineage: Eukaryota > Metazoa > Arthropoda > Insecta > Hemiptera > Aphididae > Acyrthosiphon > Acyrthosiphon pisum. The sequence continues at coordinate 88,778,246 of NC_042494.1, read as the reverse complement.
TTTGGTACTATTCATTTTTTGTCTTCTCCTAGGAATATTTATTTCTCCCGTTTTCCGTCTTCCTTGGTCGACTCGCGGTGGTGCATGTGAAAATACATAACGCGTGTGACTAATTAGGTCGGCAATATGGCCGCCAACAGTGTTATTGGGGATTGGGCAGAGACGCGAAACAGTTGCGAAACGAATTCCGGTACGGAAACCCAATGAGGCGAGTCTGGTGCGGGCTGGTGGTGGAAACGCAACAAAAGGTACTCCTGGCCGCCGCCCGCGGTGGCGGTGTGTCCGTTGAGTTTTTTTTAAAATAACAATTTCGGTTTTTTTTTATCCGTCCACGTTCAACGTTCGGTAAACACCGCCTCCTTATCGCCACCACCCCTACCCAACACCACCACACCCGCCACACTGCTATTCAGTCCACGCACCGTCACCTAAGACCACCACCGCGCGAGGGTTTACGCTCTGCACGGTTTTCTCATTAGCCGGCGTTTCTGAGGTTCATACCTATGTTTATGAACCGATATAGTGACGGTGCAGTGTGCGTGCGTATAAAGAAAATACAAGTAGTTTTGAAGGAAAAAAATATGTTTTACGTTCCTTGGCGATCTATACGCGAGAAGCACGTTACCGATCGTTTCCTCTCGATCGGTGTTTCCCACGCGACGTCGGTGATCGGGACGACGAAATCATTAGGCTTTTTTTTCGACAATGGTCGCGCGAGAAGGCGTAATTGCGATTGTTTAATGTGGCTTAACGGTCTCTCATTGTATGTAAATGGCACGCACACACGGTGCGGCCGCACGGCGACACGAGCCCCGAAAGAAAACAAACGATAATAAAAAATATATATAATATACTTATATATAGGTACGTACCTGTGTACGTACATTTATATACACGTGTAGCTAATATGTTTGTGTGTATATAAAATATATATAATACAAATAGAGAAAACGAATTAGCCTAATAACGTTATCCAGAAGGATGCGGCGGCGGCGGCGTTTTCCCCTACCGCGCTCTGCAGGATGGGCGTGCCGACAACGACTACGACGACGGCGGAATTGGGCTAGGCACGCGATTCTTTATTTCGACGACTCGCCGCGGAATCAATTGTTTTTTTTATTATTTTATTATTAACGTCGTCGTCGTCATTATTTACGCTTACTTGAATATTATATAGCTGCATGTATTATGCATCTACTCACGTTTTTTTATTTTTCACTCAAACCGATAGGTACCTATATATTATATTATACTAAATCGTAGGAAACCGTTTGTCTCACTAGTCTCTAAAACAGCGGGTTATTATATTGTTATATCTGCACGGTAACGTACATAATATGTTATGACGTGGGGTGGCAAAACTTCGGAGCTAGTGGTTTGAGGGTGGTGCAGAGGTGCGGGTCACCCGCTCTGGAAACGCGTTGTGAACATTTTTCGGGAATTTAATAGTTTAGGTATGTAATGTACTAATGTATATTCAATAATATAGATAATAATATAGATTTATATTATTAGGCACAAACAAGTAACAACTAATGAAATTGGTTTTCACATTTTATTTTAACGTTCTTAAATCAATCACTTAGTAGTCAAAGGCGTATTTAGGCCGGGGCCACCGGGGCGCCCAAGGTATGTCCAAGTTGGGGAGCCACAGGACCTTTATCTTAACATATAAAAAGAATACAGAAAATTTGTTTTTATTTAAACTATATTTATGTTGAAAATAATTTGATTTCAAATACAAAAAAAATTACAACGGTGGAGGTTATTATCTTGTTTATTATCTAATTATAATATAATATACATGATCGGTTTTTCAAAAGGGGGCTTATAAAAATAAATTATCATAGCTTATACGCAGTAATTGCTGCACATCAGTGCTATATTCTAAGAATATTATTTCTAAGACTGCCATACTGATAAGACTGTCATATTTTAGGCTTCGCAGCTCTATTATAATGAAAATATTGTGATTTGTACCCGTACGTCGTCTCTTTACAATTTTATTATTCTTATAAGTTATAATTGTTATTAGCTCCCAGAAATTAGTATCACTATTTATATACTATTTTTCACTGGTCCAACTAGTATCCCTGATTAGGTCACTAACCTAACCTTACAGTAGTCGTACGTTTATATAATATGTATACACGTAAACACAATCGGACCTAAAATTGTGAGCTATGCGTTTTTTGTCATCCGTGGGTCGAAGGGCGGCGGTTGGGGGGTCACATATGCAAGTTTATAATGCCCATAGAACCTGGAGGTAGGTGACGGCCATCATTTATTTTTAATTTTTGTCATAATATATGTTATACCGTTGCGACAATAAACACATTTAATGTTATTATACTACCTAATATTTTATAGCAGTACACACAGAGGCCGTTTCATAATCCTGTCGTTACTCGTTTACGGTAAGAGTAATGGGCACCGATTATTATCGCATGATAATATAATATGACGTCCGATCATCCAGTCTTACGGACTCTGCCTAGTTATTCTTCGGTGTACGGGTGTCGGGAGTTTCGTTAGCGATGACCATATATAGGAGGTAGTCATAATATGATGCCTTGCCCCCATTTGCGCCTCGCGGGTGTTTTCATACTTATAGCCACGGTTGGTACTTGGTATATATACTACATATGAATAAACCGTTTTGAATTAAAAACGAATCTGAATAAAAAATGTGTTAAAATGGTTAGAGTATGGGTACAAGTAGTATGATTTATATTTGAATATTGTTGCAATATATTTAGCACCAAAATATTTGATATATCTGCTTATTTATCAATTAAACAATTTGTAAATCCTTTAAATATTTAGAACGTAAACCTATATTATTTAGTGCAAACGTTTTATCTTTCAAACCGGTTTATTGATTTCAAAACCGTTTAACAAAATGACTTTAGTACGTATTATAATATATATTATAATATTATATAATATGAACGAGTTGTAATAAGGATAATCATAAAATCATCATGTTTTTGCCTCTCCTGTGCGGCGTGATGTGTGCGAGTGAATAACGCCTATAATTATCATATTATAGGTACCTACGCATCGGAGTCCGGTCATCATATTATAATACCTAACTCCGGGGAAAAGTTTGAAATTTTTGGCGACGTCTTGATCGTGTATTATAGATTATAGGTAATCACTTAACTTCCAATTGAAAATATAACGGACGACAGTAATTTCAGTCATAGTGCCGTATATAATATAAAACGAATAGTCTTGAACATTTAAATAAAGGTAAGAGAACATACGATGTACGCGTACCTATATATATATGTATATATATTATAATATATTATACATACAGGTACTTATATTGTTATATAACATTATTATTGCCATCGTGTGACGGCGGTATCGCGGAGAAGGCTTTTCGGGATTTTCGTCCTTTGTGCAGTCGCCGCTGCCGTCGCCGCCGCTCTCCTGCCACCCCCGCGTGGGAGACCAGATACGCCGCCCGCACGCCACCGCCGCCGCTCGTCAGAGTAGCCGTAATTGACCACATTCTCGCGGGTCAAACTGCGAGCGCGGTCTTCCCACGACGGACCGTTCATTAAACGCGGCCGAGCGCACTTACTCACGATGTACTATACCTATATGAGTGTAGTGTGTATGTATAATGCCTACACGCGACGACGACAAAATGCGTCTCGTTATAACCCGTTTATAATACACAATATTATATATATACACGAACACACACTCTTTTTTCTTCTCCTCTTTTTGCTTTATTATATTATATTATATCAAGATGTATACACACGGATTATAACCCGCGTACAGGTACGTTCGCGAGCATAGAAACGGATATAATAATAATAATGCATATACCTATAAATACGAAACGGCTGTGTGCGCATATGTAAGCTCCGCGTTATCGCGGGCGACGGTCACGAAACGAGATATAAAAATAAAGCGATTTACACGTCGTGGTGCGGTATGGGATGGACAGTTTTGGCGATGACAATAACGTGTGGGAAACTGGGAATGGACATTATAATTATAATAGGTACGTCGGTTTATTGTAAACCCTGGCGAGGGTCGTTGTTTGTTATTAAAAATACACAATCCCTCGTGGTTAATTTTATAACATTGGACCTAACTATTAATTATGAAATCGTGATTTGGGAATAATTTTTTGGCGCATACGAATGCCGCATTAGTATCTAATTATAGATACAATTAGATTAGAAAGAATCGTGTCAAATGCCTATCGTTAATTTCACTATTGAGTCGATAAAACCGATCACTTGATTTATCGATAATACCTATTATTTCAAAAATAAAAATAATTTATATAATATACGCAGTATACCAGTATTACGCACGCTCGTATTTTTAATATGCTTTATTGCTATGTAAAATTACAATTTATAGGTATAGTTGTGGCCAACAATAAACATATAATATTAGTACGTAGGTATATCTACATGATCTATTGTATTATAATATATACATAGTGTATGTGTATAATATAGCTACTATTATACTCGATAATACATTTTATCATAATACCACGAATTGTAAATTAGAACAAAATTAATATTTATTAGGTATTTTAGGTACAACAATCATGAATGTTCGGTTTTTAAAGATTATTTTTATTGAAACATTTGTGAAACCCGGAATTATTTTAACTTGGTACTAGCCAGAAATGAAAAAGTTATCACCGTTAAAGATCGCCGATAAATCATCCGAAATCTGATGGTTATACAGTTTCAGGTACGGGTTCTTTTTCACCAACAGTATATTTTTGGGTGCGTAACATAAACAATAGCAATAATATTATGTATACGATATAATAATAATAATAATACAACGTTTGGAGGATAATAATAACAAATGTCCCGCCGACGACGTATATATAGGTATTAAAGAAAAAACAACAGGTAAAAAATTATATCGTGTCGTCTCGGACCTACCCACTTATCTCGTATTTTTCATCCAGGACTCTTATCCGAATATTATCGAGAAACACACACGACACTGAACCGCGTGTAGATATTATGTTTAGACCTATATAGGTATGTCTACATAATGTCATTATATATCTTATGTGTACACACGAAACACGTAATCGACTACGGACAACACAGCGCGGGCTACACGCCAAGCAGCTGATGCGTTCGCGGGGAGGGTGGTCGTTCCACACCATTCGGTTCTTTTTTTCCTGGCTGAATTTCAATAATAAATAAAAACACGGGTCAAGAGATCACCAACGGCATCGGCGGCCACACAAGCATTTTATTATAACGATATTGAATATTTGCAATTTAATATTATTATGTATATTATTGTTATAGTGTCAATATATTGCCGTTGGTTATAGGTACATGACGTATTTTAATCACTCGACTCGTCAACTGTGATAATATTGTGACGATGCCGACGCAATTGTGCAGACAACTATTTCGCGTGTGCGATGCGAATGCGCTTGTCTAGCTAAAACTTATCGCCACGCCGTGCGAGCGAACTGGAGTAACTGACGACGGCGCGACCGGCCAGACAACAATTACCTGCAGTGAATTGCTGCTACATAATATTATTATTATTATATAGGTACTTATTACATATCCTAACATTATAACATTATTATAATTTATTAATACACACAAGCAATATAGTGCGATGTAATAAAATGTATGCAAAAATATATATATGTATACGTAAATGTTTTTTTTTAATCCCTGACCTATAATTTATAAATGAACGGTCATTGTGCGAGATTTTTATATTGCGATAAAATAAACAAATAACCAAATTCAATTTATATAAAATAATAATTATTACAAGAATTTTATCAGCGACTAGCTATTTATTAAGCGTATAATTATGGATTTACAATTATAGATAGGTACTTGATTGAAATTGAAAAATGAATCTTTATTTATTTCACATTAGTGTTGAGAATAATTTATTGTATTAACTGGAGTATTAACTGAATAAAATATTAAAAAAATTATATCACAATACCTATACCTAGATAATTTTCTTTTATCAATAATTTAAATTTAATATATTTACTTAAGATATAGATACTGAATGGTATTTTAAGTTATAATTTAATTGTAAATCAAGAATCCTGTTTTTAATTATATTTGTACAATATAGTAGCACAATCAGTATAACAGTGTTATAGATGGGTAGCATCTCAACGTACATAAATCATGTTTTTATTTGATTCAGTATCATTACCTAAAGGTACCTAATTAGGCACTTGTTATTTATACTTTTTACACAACAATTAAATAAAAATGAAATATGTGTTAAGCCACGATAAAAATCAATGCATTATATTTATACACATGACGTTATGCAAATAAATAGCAAATATAATTTGTATCATTCCGAGTATTATTCCGTTTCTCTAACAAAAGTAAATACCTATGAATCCTAGGGAAACCGACTATGATTTCATACCTAGCGAGTCTCTCCACGAATTCCAAATAAAAATAAGTTAAATTTATGACATAATGTTACATCCCCTATTTTATAATATTATGTATAAGAACCCATATTATGTGCATGATGCATATTGCATATTGTAATATCTCATATTTAAAAAACAAATAAATGTAGAAAATTGTGCATACCTTGTGCGATACGAACTGCGGGCATTTTAATCCTCATGGTGAACGTAATCTTGACGGCTCCACCACGTTGGTTACGAAATTTTTTTCTTCATATGAATACCGACGACGGTGGTCGGTACGTCGGAAAAACGTTGGCCGGAAGTCGGAAGTCGATCATTTTTTGACCGTGGTGTTCACATAATTATAGTGTACGAGGAATATATTTCGTAAATCAGATAATGCGGAGTGTATGAGAAATCGAAACTCAATTTAAAAAAAAAAAAAACGAAACAAACTGACTAATCGTGTCCGCGAAATATAATTATTATCGCGTAATGTCACGAGTGATCGCGGTATATTATCATCAGTCGTAAAGAAAATAATAGTTTAATAAAAATAAAACTAAAAAAAAATAAAAAATAAAAACCAAAAACAAATAAGTACGTGCGTATATTTTAATATTATTTCATGAACCGAAGTGTTCGTTGGTATAAGTACACGACGATAATAATAATATTATCGGAGCGAGCGGGCGGACGGACGACGAGCGTCGCGCGTACGTAGGCGATGGCCGCGAGTGCCGGAATGACCACAGCACGCAGCGGTGCCGACGAGTGGACTGAGCCGTGCGGCGGCGGCGATAGCGCGAGCGTGTGGTGCGCGGTGCGTGTGCCGGTGTGGTGCGCGGCGGGCAATGCAACCGCGTCCGAATAAATGCAAACTAAATGCCGGGGACCGCGCGCGCCGTCGGTTTGTCGGTAGCGCCGGCCGAATAGCCGCGTCCACTGCCGCTGTCGGCTCGGGTCGGCTCCGGTCGGCTTCGGTCGTCGGGCCGCGCACACGCGACCTCTGGTCCCACAACCGTCGCCGTTCCGCAGCCCGCGCGACCGGGACGACGACGGCGGCGGTGGCTGCAAACGGCGGCGGCGGCAGCCCGTCGTCCGTCGTTAGGTGGTGCCTGGTGGCGGTGTCAGTGGTAGTGGTGCCGATGACGGAGAGGGTGGTGGTGGGGTCGCCGCCGTCGCACACCAAGCGCGTACCGACGTCCGTTGGGCATCCCTACCGGCGGCGCGCCGTAGTTGCCCGTCCCGCCGCTGCACCGCCGACGGGCGCCCAACGCAATCGTCACGGCAACCGGTCACCACTCCCACTGACCAATCCTTTCGGCACGGCTGACCGTCCGCTGACCCCCCGCACCCCCGCTCACGAACAAACTGCCACAACGGCTGCCCGGTCGGTCGTCGCGGCATATCATACGCACGCGATTGTTTCAACCCTTTTCCACACACGATCGCGCCGCCGTCGCCATTTTCTGGTCACGCGCGATTTTTTTTCAATTCTTTATTATTTGTAGGTGATTAGGTTAGAATGGTAATATATCATTATTACCATTTACCATTATTATTAATATTATAATTCATAAATACAATATAGCCTATTGCCTATATTATGACTAATCATATTTTTATTATATAATATAGTAGATATAATTATATCATAATAAACTAAGAATAATAATAAAGGATAATGCATAGGTAATGTATAATATTAAATACTTATTATAAAAAATCATATTTTATTCTAATAATTATTTTAAACAATATATCAACATAATTATAATTAATTTTTTGTAATTTATGATGATTTTAGTAATATAAATTTATATATATTATATATAGGACATAGGTATATATATTATACCTAGGTGTTATTGCAGTAATGGCTTAGAAAATATTTAAACCATTTAAATTACTGCAGCAATACATAATCAAACCAGAAATCTGTAAACATTCTATATATATTATATAAAAATAAATGTCTGTGTGTTATATTATGCATTCCTAAATGGCTTGACCGATTTTGATGACTTTTGTGTGCAGTATTTGAGTGGTTTCCTTGATGCTTTAGATTCACAATTGGGGCAGATAGGTTCCCCGGGAAGTACTCAAACGAAGATTTTTGAGATTTACGGTGGAAATTTTTGTATATAAATGGTTGATATTGGTTATAGGAGAAATAATTAGTGGAAATTAGTATACTTATTTTTTTATTGGTTACCATTGGTTAATCGGGCGGATCAGGTACAAGCGTGCATCAAATCGAATTTTTACACATTACCTATAGTATACTAGATATATGCTGTCGCACATTGTCCGTGATCCGAAGTAGTCGGATTACCTACCAGTAAGGCTGAGTTGCATCCAAAAGAAGTTAAACAATCACAATTTGTTTTTAAAGTTGTAATTTCTTACGAGCAACGAATAGTGCTAGTATATAGTAGCCTATATAATATTATGTTCAATTTAGTTTAAAAGGGTTCATTCCATATACCTCACTAAAATAAAAATAAAAATATATAAAATACCTACTGCAGAAAAATTTAACTAATTTATAAGGTAGGTAATTATACTTTATAGGGTGTTTGACATTAAAATAAATAGGGAATAAATTGGGAAATTCGTGTTCTTGAAATAACTTCTCACATATTAAAAGATTCATTTTTTTTAATTGGACACCTACAATTATAAAAAGGTGGGTAAGTGGATGTCGCTCTGCTGTACAGTAGATTAGAAGTGGGTCACTGTATAATGGATGGTATTAAATTTGAATTCAATGATATAATATCATTGCATAAGAAAAACGATTCTGAGCGGAGACGGTATGTCAGTCTAGGTATAAGACATAATATTATATATGGTATTAAAAAAATTGACCTATAATAGGTACCTATAATAAATTCCAAATTAATCATATCACAATATCTATTATATGTACTTATAACGCGTTATATACATCAACAACGAACCGTGATACTATCATAGATATATTATAATAATAGTATACTTAAGAAGTTTCAAGTATACCCACGAAATATATTATACAATCACAACAAAATAACTAAAATAGTTATTCCAGGTTTTTAATATGTAATTTCGTCCAAATTTGAACTTAAAATATTTTTCAACTGCTATTGTAACAATATATCAGGAGCCTTGCATTAAATTTTCACGCATTTTTACCAAACACATACAATTTTATTGATATTTATAGAAAAAAAAATTGAAAAAATTGAAAAATGACAATGTCCGTAAGCAGCTCAAAAAGAGTCAAGTTATTTTCAAATTTTTATCGTGTATAGAAAATTCTAATATAAACATTCAGTGAAATTTTCAAGTATCTTCAGTCATTCGTTTTTTAATTACAATAAAATAAGAATTTTGTCACATGAGAAATCGAACGAATATCAAATGTTGTAAAAATATGAATTTCAAACGCTCATAAAAATTTAATTTGAGTTTCTTATAGACATTTTTTTTTTTGATAAAGGTAGATTCCTATAAGGAATCTTGTATTATATTTTAAAATCTTAGTTCTAAAAAGAAAAATTTTTACGAATTATTAACTCAAAATAATTTGCTAATTTTCGTAATTTTTACATATTTTGTCAATTTTTAAACTTTAAATGCTAATAAAAAAAACTGTGACTAAGGATTTTTAATATTTTTCAAATCTCATTGTAACAATATAGTAGGAGCCTTGTATTAAATTTTCAAGTATTTTTACTCAACAAATAAAGTTTTATTGACATTCATAGAAAAAAAACTTATTAAATTGAAAAATGACAATGTCCGTAAGCAGTTCAAAAAGAGTCAAGTTATTTTCAAATTTTTTTTTGTGTATAGAAAATTCTAATATAAACAACCAGTGAAAATTTCATGTATCTACAGTCATTCGTTTTAAAGTTACGCCAAAAACCAAAATCAATTTTTTCGAAAACAGCTTTTGCGTAAAAATTCCCGTTTTTCCTTAATTTTTCTTTTTTTTTCACGGCGCTTTTGAAAACTATTAGAAATTTCAAATGTTGACCTCCCGAATGCACCAACTAGATTCAGTTTCCCATCAAATAAGATACCGTTGAAGAAAATCGAAGCATTATTACTGCCCCAAACCGTGATGACAGACCCAAAATAAAAATAAAAAAAAAATAAAAAAACACACGTCATTGTTAAATCAATACATTCGTCGTTCCACTCAGAATCTAAAATAAATATCAATGCAGCAATATACTAAATTATTACTGCATCATTGCAGTTTAAGTATATTATACGATATACCAATATAGTATTATATATATTATAGTCGCTGCAACTATATACCTATATATAATATTGTGTTGCAGTGTATTAATTTCTAACATAAACTTAACATTTTTTTATGAGATTATAATATAAGTATATATTTATATATATATGAGGATATATATATATATATATATAGGATATATATAGGGTTATTAAAAATAAAAAGGACGTTCGCGTACTACTGCAGCATGCTTGCTGCAGTGTATTTCTCTTATGTACCTATATACAAAGAATAAAACAGAAATTGCAAAGAAACTCGAGATAAGTTTTATTCAATAATATAATTGTGAGTAGTTCGTTATAGTTAAATCACTCAATCGAATATAATATTATATTTTTATCATATTTTAAAATTTCATTTTCGTTCTCATTAACATAATAATAATTGTTAATTATTGAACTCCGTTGGTCCATTATAGTTAACTATATATAGGTATGATCGTATTGGGGGCCGGAAGGGACGTAATGCTAACGCGGCCCCCCCTCCGGTTCTCGATACCATGGGGGGAAAAAAAGGTATGATCTATTCTAAAGTTAATATATAATAATAACGTGCAGATATAATATATAATATTATTATATTTTGAGAGGAAGACTGAAGAGTATAGGAGAAGGTACTTGCTGAAATGTTTTCTCCAGGGCAAATAAGCAACAAAATATCTAAAAATAAGATCTACCGTATATAATACCTACAACCTACTTCCGATACTTTACTGTGGGGCGCCGAGCAAATGTTTCAGCTTTTCTGCCTGATCGTAGAAAACATTATGGTAGCGAAGGAGGAATAAGAGATGAGACCTAGGCAGGCATCCGAGGCAAGGTGACAGGGATCTTCTGTCCTTCACCCGCTAGCTCGTCAGCTACCAGGGATATACACAATATAATATATACTATAGCAATCGTTACGGAAAGTAGTCCTCGGCAGTCAGGGTGTACGGAAACTTTGTCGCTAATCAAAATGTAGAAAAATCGTAAATGCCTAGTTATGTAATTGTAAGTATTATTTTTAATTAAGTGTAATGTATTAATTTAAAATTAATAAACGATGCAGAGCTGTCGATGTAATGATTAAGCAGTATAAAGTTCCGTAAAGTCGTCGATGTTACAAAAAAAAAAAAAGGGAAAAAATGTATTTCATAATAAATTTTGTCGATAATTGAATTATATATTGCATTTGTATAGGAACACGTTTTTCCTCGGTACACCAGCTAGTTTTTATTAGGCCTATATTATATAGGTATACCCGGTTACAGTAGAAATATGCTACTTTATTAAATATGATAATAATTAATATATATAGGTAGTATTAGGTATATCAACAAATTTACAAATTTATAACACACGATGCGTACCTGATTATGATTATATTTATGAGTACTTATCCGTACGTGGTGTATAATCAAATACTACAAAAATGCGAATTTGATTAAAACCTTAATCATTATCTCTATTATTGCTGCAGATAGGTAAATAATATATAGATTCATAAAGGTAAACGTGATCATTTTTTCTTTTCAAGATATTGCGAATGTGTCGCGAATTTTCCATTGTTATGATTATTTAATGTTCGTTTACCACATGCATAATACGCGAGTTATTATTTAATACATAAAAAAGAGGTCGACGAATATAATATAGTATGGTATTGTTATAGTACCTACCTAATAATATATTGTTATTCGTTAAAACTGGAGTGTTAAAAACAGCGTTAAAATTATACTCACATATAACTTTAAGCATATATTTTATTATGACCTACATAATAATATATCGGACAATTTTTCTGTACGGTGTGAGTATTTATACTGTTGTGTTATATTGCATCATTAGGTAAATAAATGCCGATTAGAAATGTTTGAATTCGTATCTAATCGCGTGCGAACAATATAATAATAAAATAAAAACGTCTGCCGGCGACCGTGATGGTCGCATATTTGCATGACGTGTTGTGTATAGGTATATTTACGTATAGATGGGCGGCGCACGTTATTACAGCAAACAAAAAAAAATTGTCGTAGTCGATAAACGGTTTGAGACAACAGACAAATAATGAAATAATAATACAAAAAGGCAAAAGTACACTATTTAGGTACGAGTTACCTAGGTATTCATATTATAAACGTACATTATCATACTCGATGATAGCAAACGTGTAAACATCCTGGTTTCTATTTTACTGCACATATTATTATAATGTATGAAAGCGCAATATACGAGTTGAAAATTTATATTATACACATTGCATAACCTTGCGATATAATATATCATATTTGATATATTATATGAGCTAGTATGTGTCAATATTATACGTGAGTATGGGTCATTGTGTATCATATACATATTATTAATTTATATGATGCATAACATATTATTATTATTATTATTATTGGACAACAATCGAATTCAATAGTCAATATATAATAATAATAATAATAATAATATGTATATAAGTATTTAACGCGACGAGTTGGCATTATATTAAATATAGGTACGTATATTACAGCGAAAGGTGCCTATACCAAGTTAAATAATATTATAAATTAATTATTATTAACAGTCTAAAAAAACGCGTATGTGATTGACTACTGAAAATTCTATACAGCTATATACTCATAGAAATCATATAATATCTAAAATTAAAATAGTCTATTTAATAATCCGTTATTTAAGTATAACTGCCAATATTGACGATTAAAATAAAACTTTTTTTTCAATATATTATTGTAAGTTTACTTGAATATTTAAATATTAAAAAGCGGTAAAGAAATATCAGATTTATTTTATGACGTGGGATAAAAATCGTTCCGTTGGTATTTTGTCGGGTTGTACAATATATCAGACGGGATGATAAAAAGGGGAAACCTATTTAAGACTGCAAGATTGCACAAACTGCATCAGTGGCGAGAATAACACTTTATAACATTATTATAATAATTGCTCAATATATTATAATTTTAATGATTTTATAATATTTATTAAAGAGTGTTAAGTTTATAGTTTACCCTTTCGGACTAATGTGCGTAAGAGATTCGTAAACAATTACATGCGGCGGCAAACGTTGTGTTTGTATAAATGTTTGGGTGAGGAGTGGAGAGGAGAAAGCCCTTCATTATGTATATACTCGACTCGAAACAATAAATCCAAGGAACATTAGTAATAAAGTTTCGTGCAGGAAGCTTTTGTCCTCACCATTCCTCCACCCTTCATCATGAAATCGAGCAAAAGAAACCAACAATGATGTTATATACATATAATAGCCACGGTACCTATACCGTATACCTGCAATATAATATACCGGCTAATATTTTCGGTAACCATGGTAACGAATAACCGACATAACGGACGTGTATATAGCTCTAAATACAGTTTTGTTCTACGCGTAGGTACCTATATATCTGACTGCGGCTATGTAGGTACATTGTACAGTATTATAATATAATAGAGACTGCCTATATTATAATGTACACAACAACGGACGAAATAATAATAATAATTATAATTAAAAGAAAACGAAATCTCGCGAAAGTCTAATTTCCTGCAGCAGCCAATCCGTACTGTATATATATCTAGGTACATATAGGTATATACCAGCTGCAATATCTCAATATATAGGTATCTGTTATGTAGTCATAATACAGTTCGATAAAATGTGATTTCACCTCGTCATCGTCGCACGCACGAAGAATAATAATGTACCTACATACAATTATTATGATCGCAATGCATGTTGTAGCTCACCTATATATAATATAATAATCATAATAATATATAGTTTAGCGTTTCGAGAAAATAAATAGAATCGTCGAAGTGTTCGTCGCATAACTACTTATCGTCGGCGAAATGTGCGCGTACACGATGCGACGCGATTTACGCGGGCGGTCCTTAAAAATGCACAGGCATGTGTGTGCTTGTGTGTGCTCACGAGTCACACCGGATGTAAGTTTTTTCTCTTGTCTATGACGGTGTATACCGTATGCGCATACACGTCAAAACAATATAATATATATGTGCTGACACGGGGTACAAAAAAATGTAAAAAATAATAACTGAATACATTAAAGTAGGTATAGGTAAATTTATTTTATAATATAATGCGTGCCTTGATCACCTACATACAAACAATGCTTATTAAGCACAAACAGAATCATATATTTGTGGTTATTATATAGGTAGCTGATTATAGGCATAATATATTTTTTAACCGTTATACAGTGCGGTACATAATATTATTGTTGGTCATGGGTAGGTATATCATCTTATAAATACGCGTAATATTATATTATTCAGAAAAGGGTTGATTCATAATTTATTTTATTGCGGTTACATTAATATTTTCTGTTTTTGAAAAAATATTTTTATATTGTTTGAAATACCTACCTACTTATAATATTATAACTACGAATTTTTATAAAAGACGTTTTTCATTGATACAAATTGTTTTTATTGTGAGACGATTCTTAACGATGACCTATAACTTTATTTTAAATTTCGTTATCAGAAGCAAAAAGGTATTTTCTTAAAACATTTTAATATTCAAATAAATAGTCTAAATAATAATAATTAATAATATCTTTAGTAGGCATTTAAAGCTTAATAAAATGATAAGCGATATTTCCCCAAAGTTGTGGTATAATCTCTCCATTTGCATAGTCGCGTTACAATTTAGAGGATGATTAATAAAAATCAACTGTTCCTTCAAAATTGTGTATTTATAAACGTTAAAAAAAATATTTTGCTTCTGAAGATAATGCGATATTAAAAATATTGGTTGTCATTAAACACTTTAGAAATATAAAAACGAACAACTACGTTAAAAAATACATATTATACGTATTATTATTTATTTGTACACATCACTCTTAAAACTAAAAAAGGTGGGTAAGTGGATTTCGCACTGCTGTACAGTAGGTTACAAGTGGGTCACTGTATAATGGATGGTATTAAATTTGAATTCAATGATATAATATCATTGTATAAGAAAAACGATTCTGAGCGGAGACGGTATGTCAGTCTAGGTATAAGACATAATATTATATTATAGTCTATAGTATTTAAAAAAAATTGACCTATAATAGGTGGTACATATAATAAATTCCAAATTAATCATATCATAATATCTATTAGGTACTTATAACGCATTATACATCAACAAAAAACCGTGGTACTATCATAGATATATAATAGTATACTTTAGAAGTTTCGAGTACCCACGAATAATATTATACAATCACAACAAAATAACTAAAATAGTTATCCTAGGTTTTTAACACGTTCGTGGTCTTTTCATATTTTATATTATTAATTTACCCTCCTCAGAAAATCACTCAATTCTTTAAAATATCAACAAAAATCATTAAAAAATAGAATTTTGTATTTATCAGTGCCCAAACTTATGAGTGATCATAATAGGTCAGTCACATGTTTAGTTCCATTTAATACTATTGAAAATATTACTGCATGAGCAGTAATGCCCGATTTTGTGGGTTTGTAAATTACTACTATAGCAGTAGTGACCCATTACATAAAAATTGAAATTACTGCTGTAGCAGTATTGACCACGAACGTGTTAATATGTAATTTCGTCCAAATTTGTA
>NC_042494.1:88726049-88761870 GCF_005508785.2 Acyrthosiphon pisum | reverse complement strand
AATAGTATATATATAGATTGACTCAAAATAATTTTCAATTTTCAATTTGATAAATTTGTCAAAATCCGATCTTTAAATGCTTATAAAAAAAAATTGTGGATTTTTAATATTTTTCAACTGCTATAGTAACAATATATCAGGAGCCTTGTATTACATTTTTAAAATTTTTGGCCAAACAGATAAAACTCTTTTGATATTTATAGAATAAAAAACTACAAAAAGTGTCAAATTATTTTAAAAATTGTATCGTGTATAGAAAATGCTAATATAAACATTCAGTGAAATTTTCAAGTATCTACAGTCATTCGTTTTTTAATTACAACAAAATAAGAAAATCTTTACATGAGAAATCGAGTGAATATCAAATGTTGTAAAAATATGAATTTCAAACGCTTATAAAAATGTAACTTGACTTGCTTGGAGACATTTTTTTTTTGAAAAAGGTACACAAACTTATGAGAAATCTTGTATTACATTTTCAAATCTTAGATTTAAAAAGAATAATTCTTATGAATTTCCAACTCAATATGAAAATGTTCGTGATTTTTACATATTTTGTCAACATATATGAACCCTAAATGTTTATAAAAAAATTTGTGAATATAGATTTTTAATATTTTTAAAATACCATTGTAACAATATATTTAGAGCCTTGTATTATATTTTCAAGCTTTTTTACCTGACAAATAACATTTTATTGACATTCATAGAAAAAAAACTAATACTAGTTTTGCATAAAAATCACAATTTTTCTTATTTTTATTTTTTGTTTTTCCCGACGCTTTTGCAAATTACTGGGAAATTCTACTTTTGACCCCCCAAAGTACCAACTAAATTCACTTAACTAACTTATTAATTTAATAATACACATATATAGGTACCATAATTTTGTACACAATTTCTGTTAGAGAAACATTTGTTCTACTTGTTGAATATTCAGTTATTATTGGGAAAAAAAACACTGTTTCTAAATCAAAACTAGAAATTGTCTAGAATGATAACATGGTGTGTTACATAATATTGGATTATTAAATTAAATTTATTGTTACATGCTCAGCGGTCAAAATAATAATGTATAGCGGGGGACGAGGTGGCCGAGCGGTTTAACACGTCGGCTGGGCCGCTGCTGGTCGCGGTTTCGACTTTCGGCCACTGGACGGCATTTTTTTCCGGGCAAGTCACGGTGTCCGGACAACAAGTGCCGCCATCCCCCACTCTGGGACATGGCAGAAACCTACGGGTGCCCCAATCGAAATTCTGCCAAAAATACACCCACGTGTACTGTTCCAAACTTACAGTACCTCCCCCCTCCCAATGGCCTAAGTTGCCGCGGGATAAAAAAAAAAAAAAAAAAAAAAAAAATAATTCATAGCTTCATAAAATGTTCTAATTACATTTAAATTAATAATATTATCAACCGCCGTTTATTCTTGTATGTAAAATAATATAATATGTATATCTGCGTAAAAATTAATATTATCAGCCGTAAACTAGAATAAAATATATAATTTTAAACTTATATTACAGGGGTTCCCAAATATTAATTCACAATTATGTCGTCAAGTGTCAACTAATGTTCATTGAACTGAATACAACTAATGTATGAAATTTAATACTATAATACTATATATTCGGGTCTGTTCTTGAGTGAATGTCTTTCTTTGAAAAATGGTTATCTAAAATACTTTTGGAATCCTGCAATAATTGCCTAATTGATATTCAAACATTTAATATTTTAATAAAGCGTTTGCTGATTTAAGTTATAATAAACTTAAAAAAAAATATATAATAATAATAATGTTTCACATTCCTCCAAAGAATTAATTATTAATGTACCTAATAATAAAAATAAAAATATTTATTTTACACTTTAGTAACATATAATTATAAAAAAGGTGGGTAAGTGGATTTCGCTCTGCTGTACAGTAGGTTACAAGTGGGTCACTGTATAATGGATGGTATTAAATTTGAATTCAATGATATAATATCATTGTATAAGAAAAACGATTCTGAGCGGAGACGGTATGTTAGTCTAGGTATGTTAGTCTAGGTATAAGACATAATATTATATTAGGTACCTATAATAAATTCCAAATTAATCATATCATAATATTTATTAGGTACTTATAACGCGTTATACATCAACAAAAAACCGTGGTACTATCATAGATATATAATAGTATACTTTAGAAGTTTCAAGTACCCACGAATAATATTATACAATCACAACAAAATAACTAAAATAGTTATCCTAGGTTTTTAATATGTAATTTCGTCCAAATTTGTACTTAAAATGACTATAAAAATAAACTGCGTAAATGTATTTTTTAGATTTTTTGGTAACAGAATTAATTACTTACGTGGAATCTTGTTTTAAATTTTCAATTCTTAGATACAAAAATTGAACATTTTATACATTTTTAACTACAAAATAATTTTTCAAATTAAAATTTGGTAAATTTTGTCAAAATTTGATCTTTAAATGCTTATAAAAAAAAATTGTGCCTATGTATTTTTAATATTTTTCAACTGATATTGAAACAATATACTAGGAGCCTTCTATTAAATTTTCAAGCTTTTTTATCCAACAAATAAAATTTTATTGATATTTTTAGAAAAAAAACTAAAAAAAAATGGAAAATAAAAATGTCCGTAAAGAGCTCAAAATACATCAAAATATTTTGAAAATGTTATGGTGTATAGAAGATGCTAAGATAAACATTCAGTCAAAATTTCATGTATCTACTGTAATTTTTTTTAAAGTTACACCAAAAACCAAATTCAATTTTGTGAAAAATCGATTTTGCGTAAAAATTCCCGTTTTTCCTTAATTTTTCTTTTGTTTTTCCCGGCGCTTTTGAAAACCACTGGGAAATTTAAATTTTGACCTCCCCAATGCACCAACGATATTCACTTTCTGATCGAACAAGATACTGAAGTCGAAAATCGAAGCATTATTTCGACTACTTATCGTGTACAAAGACACAAAAAAATAGCACACATCATTGTAAAATCAATACATTCATCGTTCCACTCAGAATCAAAAAAAAAATGGTTTATAAATAATAAGTAAAGGTAAGTTACTTTATATACGTAGGTATAGGTTAATCTGCATGCTATAATATTAGACAAGGTATTACCTTGTACCTATTTATATGATATCGGCATATCCCATATATGGCACAAGATGAAAAAAATGCATAACATTTTATACATGTAAGTAAGTATATTGAGTATGTATAGATAGTTGTTATAACCAGAGAATAATAATAAAAAAAATACACCTATAATAATAATACAATAATTACAGGCCAATATATTATTATTGTAATTATTTCGATAAAATTATGGTGTCAAAACGCACTTGGACAATGATGATTAACGACCCTGACCAAGAGATTAGTTTTTATGACGCTTTGGTGCGCTATTGTTTTTCTTTTTCATTCTCGCGCGTATATAATATAATACCATCTCGTGTATACAATAATATACACATAGGTATATATATTATATTATGTACACTCTGATTTCTCTATAGTCTCTTCCATTGTCTCTGTGGTCATTGAGATCGCCCCTCATTGTACTAATATATAGCTCTTCTCAAAGCGCTTACCGGTTTGGACTTAGGCCTCCAACGCGTGTCCATTGGTGGTCGTCTGCAGTATATTATAATACACCTAATAATATATATATATATAATAATAAATATATACACACGACACACGGTCGTATAGCTTTTGTATAATAGTTTTTTTTGTTTTTCGTACATGCAGACTTGACGATAGTAATAATATAATAATAGTATTTTTGCCAACTCATCATATTCTGGCGTGTCTGAAACCCAATTAAAATTAAAACCGGCCAACGCGCGCATATTATTATTATTATTATTATTATTATTATTATTATTATTATTTCACCGTAGTAGTATAGAATGCCTGCATCGATACGACGTTGTTACCTATATATATATAGGACATAATATTATTGTCATATAAGTATTATAATATATATTATTATGTATAAATAGTAAATACATTACAATATAGATTGCATATACAAATATTGAAATATGAAACAAATATGGCAATATATACATAAGCAGATATTTTAAAGTTTGTTGATTAAATTAATGACAACCAACAATTTTATGTTGGCAGAAGTATAGAAACTAGAAAGGGAGTCCTGCTTGGAGTGATTCAGTCAGTGGTTCCGGAAGCTTAGAATTTTCTCTTCCCCGGATATAAGACGTGTGGCATTCGGTGAAAATATGTTTAATGTCAATATGAACTACACAGAAATTACATAAAGTACTTTTACATAGGATACTTCTGTGGCGGTCAAAGGATTTTGTCATACGAGGGGGGCGGGCAGATGTGACAAGCATTTTAAACATGCACTATTTTATCATTAAAAATATAATTTATGGTTACAAGATTATAAACATTGAAAAAAAGTTCTTCCCTCCCCGTTTAACCGCCATAGACATACCATGTGATATTGTCGTTTGGCCAATTCTCAATCAAAAATATTATGATATTGCTATTAATGTATCTGCTGCAGAATTGTTTATATTATGATGAGAAATTCGTATTTGCACTATTATAATAATATCAATATATCATATTATTATCTACAAAATAAATATTTATTCAATAATACGTAGTGAATGCTGTGATCGCGATGTTTAGATAAGTTATGTGTTGTAGTAAAAAAAACATAAGCTTAAGCTCATAATATATATTATTATGTATATGCGTGCGTAATTTTATGCTGGTTGGCAAGACGTGTTACTGAACTTTTTAAAATTAATTAAAAAATTTAAAAGTCTAAATGATTAAACTGTTTAAAATTTCAAAGCTAGTAAAAATTTAGTGTCTTATGAAGTGGGGCTAGTGGGTTGTGGGTATGTCATATCTGCATTAAATCGTTTATTGTAATATGACGTATCAGCTAGGTTATATAATGTGCCTATATAATGTCATCTTAAACCTTCTCCAATTTGGTATAGCGTAGTTTTCGTTTAGTCACTTTTTAAATTTAGTGGACTATTTACACACGATTACTTTAGGCCATATATATGACTCAAAACGAATATTACAAGTGACTATTATTTTTCTAATATTACTTCCAATTAACTGCTAAACTGCAGATATATGCAATTTTCTAATATATTAATTTACAATCTTTGAAATCGCAAAATTATAAAAAAAAATATTACTTCAGTATTAGTGATTTTATAATATTATATAACATGACGTGTCTTAATATTTTAGCTTTTCTCCAGTATATAGTTTGACTTTCAACGGTAGCTATATTATGCTATATATTATATAAAGTGTATTTAATAATAATTATTATTATTTCCCCACGCGTGTATCAAATTAGTTATTGTATAGGTACCTACAACCTATCTATATGGGCTTTCCACTTTTATCGTACGCTGTAAAAAAAACACACACACACAGTCCGAACACAGTCATATATTATTATCTACCATTATAAATAGTACAATATTACGATATTATTACTGTATAATATTGCATTTCACAGTGCCTTTATTGGTCTGCGTAACATTGTAGTTCAACGCGTTTGACCTATTGCGCTGTGTATAGCAGTGTAATATCATCGTATCTAGGTAGGTACCTAATATATTATTATTTTATTTCTCGGCGTATTCGACCAAACGTGAGTTTTATATTAAATCGATTTGACGCGCAAACGCATTAAACTATGCATAACTTAATAACTTATAATATACGATACTAGGTACATATTATTATTATGTATTAGTCGATTGGTCACAATACTCACAGTTATAATATTATTATTACGTATTGAATCGATTGTATTTTTTTCCCTTTCAAATAGACGCGTTTAATAGTATTACGACGCGAGGCGAACGGAAAAAAAGCGGAAGATAAAACATAAGTATTTTAATAATATAATATAGGTACCTAGTAAGTATACTCATAAAAACACGTTTTCATTTGCGCACGATTTTATTTTCTTCGAGTTACGTTTTGACTCAAAAATATATTATAATTATTAATATATAATATAGGAAGATATTATAAAATATCTATTTTTAAATATATAGATGTAAGAATGTTGACAAATATTTCACTCTTATTAACGAATATTTCAAAAGTTTAAACCAGCTGTTCAATTTGTAAGTATCTATATACCTACTGCTATAGTGCATTATTACTTATTAGTTATTAGTGTTGGTTGGTACCTATATAAGTGGTATATAATATATATACCGTTATTTCATTACTCTGCAGTTTGGACGATAATAGCATCTGTATACCATTTTTATTAATTTACACGAACGTATAAATTTGTATACGCTGCAGTGATTCGTTTGTGGAATTCTGCAAGGCGGTAAATTGAAACTTTTTATTATATTTCCTGAAATTTAAATTTAATTTGTCGAAATGCTCAACAGTCATCGACTTATTATAACAGACATTTTCATATGACAGTATAATAATTGTATCCAAAAAAACATCATAGTGACTTATAATATGTGTATAAATAGGTATTATTAATACCTACATTATAAGACAATCATTAGCAACAATTTATACTTTGAAATGACGAGAACGATTAAGTGCGTCAGACTGCTGAAGTGACAATATTGTAAATAGGATATAATATTCAATATCGTCCACTGATATTGTCCGTTTGAAACTATTTGTGTATATTATATTTGCTCGTATACAATATAATAGTTTACTACAATAGTAATAACTATAATAAGTGCAGTTTTCAAAAAGTTTTATTATTATTATTATTGGTATCACAGCATGTGAATTCGAAAAGAATTTATTATTGATTTTACGCTATATATACTATAAAAACATTTCTTCGGTTTTTCTCATCGTTAACTTATATCTGTAGATCATATTTTATTACACCCTCAAGAAATTCTGCGAAATATATAAGTATATATTATAATGTGAGTATGTCTCTGATATATTTCGATCGATATAGATATGTGTAATAATATTATATACTGACCAGGGGCGGACTGGCCAGGTGTGCTAGTGTGCCTTAGCACACCGGACCGTGTTATACTGTTATATATTGTGTGGGCCGGGCCGCCGGGGCATTTAAAATTTTGAACATTTTACGATATTACTAATAAATTTATTTAAATTTATTTTTAAATACGAAACAAATTTAAAAAACACTGCTATTGGTTGGTACAATAAGTTCGTAGTTTATAATAATAATAATTGTATGAGCATATTAGGTAGGTTGTACCAATAGTGTATCATAACTCCTTAAGCAACAATTTTAAAAAAAGCAGTTTTATCTAGAAAAATGTGTAAACACTTTATCTGGTTTGGTTGGTACATCGACCGCCAGAAAGTTATTGCTAAACTACAATTATTGAACCATTTGCAATTATTTATGAAAATATTGTAGATTTGTTGAAAAAGAGAACACATAACATTTATATATAGTTTACCTATATAAAAGTAATGACTATAATAACACGACGATTCTGAAACTGATGAAGTTGATTTTGGTTTAATAAGAGTATGAAATAAATGATAAAAACAATAGTAAACAAATATAAATAATATCAATTGGATTATACATTTATGATTCTTAAAAAATTCATAATATTATAACCTATTGGCTATTGCCTATTTATAATTTATACCCGAAAAAGTAGGTATTCATAAAGAAGTTGTTATAAAGGGGTTTGAGCCGTTTATTTTTATAGAATACTGGGCTGTTTACCTCCCAGTCCACCCTTGATACTGATCCATATAATATATATTATTATTTTTTTGTAATTTACAAAGTTAGTCTTTTATTTTATATCTTATTCTATTTGGATAGACTGTGTAGGGACTGAACATTTTTATCTTATGGTCCGTTTCAATATTATTTTTTATGTATCTAATATATTATATTGTATTAACAACAAACAATTAATTGTTACGCAACGACCTTGTCATGCATACCATACGGCGTGAATAAAGTCGACGCATTATTATAATTCTGTCGTTGCGGTACAGTGTAATAATATTATATTATATTTTATATTTTATTATTTTAAATAAAATCATGCATACGTGTAATATTTAAATTTGAATTTAGAACTTTTCACAAATAGGTAGGTATATAATTACATTTGGTAGATATACCTACGTATGTTTTGTGCTAACTTTACATCATTATATTGCATTTAAAATTATAAAGGTGTTTACTATTTATTTTCAATTGGACAATTTATTATTGTAGGTACTCTTGTCCGGACAACAATCGTTGCACTGTTGTCTGATTAATTATACATAGGTATCAGACTGTTTTTATCGCCATGAATAATAAATTATGCGCATATAGTTAGTAAACGATTTTATCAGTTTTGCCCACAATTTTTTTCTTATTGTACGTTTAGGACCATAGATAATACTGCAGGGACGTTCTCATTTACGGAGTTAATTTATGAGGACAGACCCCCCGCTATTGTACGTCCTAATTTGTCTACTTTTTTTCTTTAATATATACAGCTTACACACCGGACAATGTATAATACCAAATATTGCAAACAGACATCATACAGCGAGCTAATAATATCGCGTATACGATATAGTTTATTAAATTATTAGTATCTAATAAAGTAATTACATTTTTTTTTGCTTTTTTCATCTTAATTTAAAAATGTACTTTTATAATTTGAATTTTTAATAACAGCTGTGTGCAGATTTGCGCAAAATTTGTGCAAAAAAAAGTAGTACCTAACGAATAATTTGTTTTATTTTTTATTTTAATATTTTTTAATATAAGTATCAGGTATCTGCAGAAATATAAATTATTGATATTACATCTGATTATACTAAATGAATAAGTATACTTTTAATGTATATATAAATTTTAAAATTTATCAGGAAACAAATTTACAAATTACAAATTTTGTAGCATTTTACGATCAATAAATGTATTTTTTATTGAGCTATTTTGTTTTTGTGTGCAATTTAATATAATTGTTGTATGTAACATATTATATAGTATAATATAAACAGGCGTAACTTAACCACCGCGTAAAAGGGATGATAGAAAGTAAAATCATTTATAGCTGATCCTGTATTTACCACGTGTCTGTAATAACATGCCAATATTTTGTATAGCAGGTTTATTATCTATTTGTATATATATAATATAATATTATTATGTTAAATTTTTTGAACGAGTGTATGACCTTATAAAATATTTAATTGGAAAATTATGATAATATTATAATGTATACTGTAAACAAAAGACATCCAAAATGTGTACCCACATCACGAAGCAATACTATTTTCGGCACTCCATAATATATATACGATACATATACGATTCATTATGGACCAATTATAAAAATATCACAGATAATTTCCGCGTCTGAAACTGTGCCTATAATATTATCATACAATCGTTAGATATAGTTCCACAAGTTCCACAATACGTATAATAAGTACAAATAATAATGCATGTTCCCGTGACCCCATATAATTGTAGGTACATAGTATAGTATACTATAATATATAGTATACTAGTATTATCACACTATAGCACAAAATTAATAGAGAATATTTTCCCATGATATCATGGATATGAGCTGATAAAGATCCTCTCAATACGGCTAAGCACACCTTAACCGAATACAGAACGTAGTACTAAGACAGGAGCGAATTGTGAATTTTCCAACCACCTTTCAGAACCTCACCAATCAAATATAATATATATAATTATATAATTTTATAATGAAAATATAGTACATTTACCTATACTATATAATATTTATTATAATTTTTATTTTTATTTTTTAATACTATTAATAATGCAAGACTTATCTTAATCCAAAATATATCCGCGATGGCCTTAGATAGCTGATGTATCTGATATAACTTTTAATAATAATAAAAATATTTATACATTTTATTATACATCACGTAGGTATTTTGTTTTACCTAACCAAATTCGCAAGACAAAGGGGAGTAGCTGGAATTACATTTTAGCCCCCAACTTTCAAAGTTAGATTACTTTGGAAGGGGTTGAGCACAAACGACGGAGTTAAAAGCACAAACCAGCACAAACGAATGGAGTTAATTTTGTTTCGAAATTCCAAAGTGGGGGGGGGGGGGGGATATGGAGCAATATAATTGTGTAATTCGTCCAGTTCACTACGATATAATATAGTAATATTAATGCATAATAATATTATGTTATACTGGTAACCGCAGCAGGTCGCAGCATACACGAATGCATAATATTATATTATATACCTATATAATATTGTATAAAATGCGATACGGTCGGCCGGTCGGTCAAACGGCCGCGGCGATTATCACGTGTTCGGATCGCCTCTTGTGTACCTATATTATACTCGTATATATATTATATTATATTTATAATATATAAATTTATTATAATATCATATTGTTATGTATAGACTCACAATACGACTTCGGTAAATTGGAACCGATCCGTCGGATAACGCTGGCGAGCGCGTCTACGACGGCCTTGAACTGTTCTAGGGGTATTTGCGTGTGCCATATCTGACATTTGGGAATATATTTTTTTAATGTTTTTTTATTGTCGTCCCGTGTGCATGTATATAGGTACGATACAAGTACGAGGCTGAAGGCTATACATATGCACTAAAAATAATGATCTCGTCCAATCTGTTAACAGTGGTATAGGTATATACGCACGTTGCGAGACATATATACTATTATAATACTATATGGACGTGATATGCCTATATTAACATTCATATGTTTTTTATTCATACTCGTGGAGGATATATAACTATATACGTATTAAAAACAAACACGACTTCATTAGGATTTATGGAATACACAATGGCTGCAGACATTTGGAAACGATGCCGTATCACATAATATATATTATTTTATTGAAACGAATTTTGATCACCGAATAACATTGCACTTATCTGCAAATTTTCCACCTATACCGTGTCTATTCTCGGTCATGAGCGAATTGCAGAGTGGAACCCACGACGTGGTTCGTGACGGGGTGAAATATTAAAATTATAATAACGTGCATAAAAACTATTTATTATTTTCATTTTTTTTACTCTTCGCGTCTTATTCGATCGCCGCTGCGTCTTTTGTCGCGTTTTCGTATAGACGGTATACGACGTGCATAATAATATAATATATAGGTAGGTTATGCGTACAAAACGGTCTTATTGTCCGAATGTCAACGGGAGAATTCGTATTGTTAACCCCACGCGGAGGCGGTGCTGGAATAACACATTACACTTATATGTTATATATGCTTTAATATGTTATATTATTATATATTATTCTACTTAAAATAGACGTGTCCCTGTCGTGGTGGCGACCGCACGCGGTAGACGGGAATAGAGCGCAGGGGCAAAAGAGATTTGTGGTCTGAAAATAAATATTCAGTCAGATGTCCGTTCGTGATATTTTCCATACGGGATAGTTCTATTATTATATTATTATTATTCATGCATTATTCTTTACCCACTCTTTATTATAAATACTTATAATAATATAATATTATACATACTTTTCAGGCATTGTCATAACTTTTTTTGCGTGACAGTATATAATATACAGTCATACAGGTAGATACACTCATCTCGAACGGTGGAACGTGAAAGACATATGCTCCTAATAGAGATAAGAAAAAATAAATCGTATCGTACAAAAAGCCAAGATCCCAGATATTAGGTACCTGTGTGCTTCATTTCAGAATATATTATATTCAATTTGGAACTATATCCATCAAAAACGATAGAGTTTTGGTGTTATGACATTATATTGTAAGTAACTAGGGGGCTACCGTAGTATCTATATACCGCAGTGAAAATTAATTTAACAAAACAATAAATTTTATTTAATAAAAAGCGTTTTATGCATTTTTTTAACGAACAAAAATATAGATTTTAACGACTATAAGATATTAGGAATTATTGACCGTTTTGAATATTTTTAAATATATTACATATTATTATATTAATATTGCTGAAAATTATATTTATTTTTAATGTATTCGTTGATGTCATATTATGTTAGGCCTAATATTATATTAGCTATCTGGAGTGTGGATAATCCAATCTAATCGACAATCATAATATTATGTTACCATGGTTGTATACAATTTATACAGGTATACTGGTGTGAAGTGTTAAAATCGAAAGTTTGACAATCCGTTTTCGTAATTCAATTCATTTATCCAATAATTCTATGCAATTCGTCATACATTATTACCGTCAAAACGTTGCCCAGCGATCGTAAATTATACACATCCACATTGTATATATTATATAATATAATATTTTTCACATAACTAATCGATGTATCCCGTGTCTACACTTACTTATGGGACATGAGCTCAACTACTCGTTCCTGCCTCAACTTCAAGAACATGCGCATTTATAACACCCGCAAAAAGAATAAACGAAGATTAATAATTCAATACTTTTAATTAATATGTAACATATTAGTATATTACTTATTATTAAAACTAAAAATTGGTGAACTTAAATTTTTTTTTTAACCTACAGTGGAAATTACAACGGTTTAGTTTAGTTGTGGTATGTTATAAATTTTAATACTCTTTAATCTAATATATTGCATCAATATCGATTGCATTTAATGGCGTGGATAAACTGTGAGAGGAACTATACTATAATATGCATGTTGCTGTATTATTATTATTATTGTTGGTAGTGTAAATTAATACTAGATTATACCTTGTGCTATGCACTGAAAGGTAGTGGTGTATATTCCACGTTTGCACAGGCCTATTAACGCCACTGCAGATTGCTGTGATCCACTTTTTCAAAATAAATACCAATATATATGTCTCCTATTTATAACGTTGCATAAAATAATATGCTTCGTATAAAAAACTAGCAAAATAAACGTAACTTCCTATACATAATTATTATAATATCAAATAATAATATACTCTGATTATATTAAACGCGGTATATACCTTATATATACACAATGTGCATATATAATATAAAGTTACATATACATAAAATGTGATGTATATACCACATGTTATAAGAGTAAGTATATAATTAAATAAATATGAGTTGGTTCGACTTCGTTCGGAGACCGCGCATGTGTTAAAACTTATAATATTATTTCAGCTCGTTACGATATTATTATTTCCCATCAATCTTCCGGCGACTCATATAATATACTTAAATACGCGTATAGGTATATATATATTATATACAAAAGGTCTATGAGGTGTATAATGCACATAATATGACATTGTAATATACTTTACCCGCGTGGAATAATATACACATAATATGCCTATATGCATAGGTACACTATATAAGTATATATAAAAACTCAAGATTTGATCAATGTGTGACACCTGTTGGCTGTTCTAACCCGTATAGTAATAATAAT
The DNA here is from genome assembly GCF_005508785.2 of Acyrthosiphon pisum. NCBI lineage: Eukaryota > Metazoa > Arthropoda > Insecta > Hemiptera > Aphididae > Acyrthosiphon > Acyrthosiphon pisum. The sequence goes on along the minus strand of NC_042494.1, from coordinate 88,748,437 downwards.
ATATAGTGATACAACGACGGCGCCGGCCATAATATCTACTGTCACGTGGACATACAGGTATTTTATACCTAGGTATAGGTATACTGTTGCTATTATAATAATATAATTACTAGTGTGGTCTAGCCTTCGAGGGATACGTCGGCGGTCGCAACCAATTTGTTAAAAAAAAGACAATTTAATATTATGTAAAATATTGTTATAATATAATCTATATTATATATTACAGCGTTTCTCAACCTGTAGTACGTGAAGAATTTCTCGGTTTATAAAAATAATTGGAATTATTATTAAAATTAAATATTGGCGTTCCTCACACGTGATCTACGGCTTATAATCCCTTTTGTGTCGAAATTTCTGTGCGAAAAATGAATTTCCCCGCTTATTAACTTATTTATAAACAAGGATAAAATATGTAGAAAATGATTTGTGACTTAAAAAGTTATGAACAAGGTACCCGATATTGACATCCTCCTTCCTCCAAATTCCAAATCAACACCAGTCGTCTCATTGAAGTATATTTTAAACTAATAATTTTTAATATTCGTACATATTTCATAATATTATTATCCCATCAGAGCCGAGGAAATTCCTCAAACTTAGCAATTCAAATTCAAAATCCACAGATTGAAGAAAACGTTTACCGAACGTTTTGCTTTACCGTTCGTGGATGTACGGCCTGCGATCAATAGTTTTTATTTTTTTTTAAGAGACTAATATAATTTTCGTACGGGTACGATTGTAGCTCGACAATTTGTATATAGGTAGGATATGTAGGAAGGTATATATTTAAAACCAGCGTGCGCGTGAGCTCCGGCACGCGTATTTATTTAATAAAGTGAACTCGACCGGAGCCGCGAGGTGTCGGGCCGCCCGAGTATAATATTATTATACATAATATCACATCGAGTAATGATATAATGACAATAGTAATAATAATAATAAATGTCCCTATACATAATAATAATATATAGGTATGCTGTATGTATATAATACGGGTTATGGTCGTTCTGACCACATAGCCGCGACCCAGACCGCAGGCGCACGGGCCGATCCCGATTTCTCGGGTATTCGTGTGCGTGTGCGAGTGTGCCCATACCGCCTACAAATTGCCCAACCCGTAATTTGTCACCTGCAACGTGTATGATATAGGTATATAGGTAACCGGCCGCTGGTACACGATAATAATAATAAAATCGTTAATAACAGTCCGGTCGCCGCCGTATCACTATGTAACGCGACTGCAGTGCGCGCGCCATTCGTATATTTTTTTATTCTCTCTATATTATAATAATGTTTTACGCTCGCCACACCATTGTCATTGCTCCGCACGCTTTCGTCGTCCGCATAGTGTGTACAATGTTGTGTTATTATAACGCATGTGCATGTAAAATATGTGTAATAGGTATATATTGTTATAATCGTTCGCATTCCGAGCGACACCTCGAAATCGTTGTATTATTATAGAGGTAACTATACCTATAGATGTACGATACAAAATACGACGACGACAACGACGACATAATAACAATATAAAATTGTACTACCTATCTATATAATATGGTGTGCGGCATAAAGGTAGATACAGAACGATTCACCGAGCACGCTATCATCTCTTTTTTCTTCTTCACAGTTATTCAAAATCTGATTTTCAGAATTTTTTAATATACTTAAAGACCAATTATATTTTCTAATTCTTGAGATTTTTTTGCACCTCTCGCCTACTTATAAGGAGTGTCAACAACCTTATACAAACTTTTGACTTTCAAACTAGAACCCCCCTTTTCTACTGTATAGTGTTTATTATTTAGCAAGACATTTTTTTGAAAATGTTGACGTACCTACTGAAATCGAAATTCAAACGAACGGTCTTTGAGGCAGTTTACTAAAGTCCATGGTATTGGGGCTATGGTGATTTCAAAATGTTAGCGAAATTGATCCATCAACATTATTCATTTGTAAAAATGGTCCAAGTATAATAAAATAAACACTAGACTCAATATTGCATATATTTTATATTTTTGTAAAACCATTTTTAAGGACTATAATAAATTATCCTTGGTACAAACATGTTAATAACTGAGAAATTAATCGTTTGAATTTTAAATTAAGTAGGTGCATCCAAATTTTCAAAAAAATTTATCCACTGAATAATTTACAGTAAAAAAAGAGGGTTTTCATAATCTCTTTTGCAAAATAGAAGTTTGTGTTGCTACAGGATTAAGTAGTAAAAAGAATTGTAATCATTTTAAAAATATGGTCTTTGTGTAGGTACTCATATTTAAAAGTTCCAAAAAGCAGAATTTGAATAAATCATTTTTATAAACGAAAAAATGGGGTTGAGCGTGCTTGGAAATTACCCTGTATACCTATCTTTTGACGTATAGTATACTATATGATGATACTTCGACTCTGCGAAGTCTCCGGATATATACTGATAGTGTGGTTTCGTTGTGGTTTTTTACCTTGATCGCATACAGGAAATATAGGAACTGCAGTAGGTATATATATATTACTGGGGCGCCGGAAGTAGGTTTTAATGGGTAAAATACATATACTATTATGTCGTCTTTGGATTTTCTCATGTGCGTTTCAGATTATACTTCGTGGCACATCTGGGAACCATATAATAGAATACAACGACTATATACCTATACAGTCACTACTGCTGCAGTTATTCTCGTATGAGATTTATGAAGGATCTGAAAAAAGCGATTACTTACCTATTACCGAGGTTAATGACGCCCATGAAGATTATATTATTATAATATTGATATTTCACGTGGTTATGAAATATACTTAGGTTGCAATATTGATTCAGGAAGAAGTCCAAACAGGTGTATGCGACTAATGTGAAAACGCGGCAAGATAAAACACGGACGAACGAGCGAGTAAGGGTTATGTTATATACCTATATGCGTATACATACTGATTAGTTATTATTATTAATTAAGTAATGTTTATACTGCTGCAGCCGCGTGTACGATATGCTGAAGTACCTATACGGTTCGTATAAAAATGTACTAAATAATATCCATGATCGTACGTGAAAAAACATTTTACGGGGAGTGGGACAACTGAAAAATAAAATAATTATTATTGTTACAACAGCCTGAAGCGAATTACCGTTTAAAAATGTTCACAGAAAAATTAATAATTATTTAATTATAATATTATTGTCAATATGAATTTTAATAATATTTTGTACCTATCCTTTAATACTATATATTAAGTAAAAAAATACAATAGCTGAATACGCAAAGGGGTTGGGATCAACTCCCTTAAATATGACACCGATCTTCGTATTATAACAATTGTAAGATCAATGTATATTATGCAAAATATGATTGTTTTTAAATGTATTAGTACGTAAGAAAATCACTACAATAGTAGATGCACCATTTCATATACATATTATGTAAAATAATAAAAATTGCAGGGCTGTAATTATTAATATAATTTTGATGTTTGTACATTTAAGAAAATAAAATATTTTCGTAATTGTATTACGCAAAAATAAAATTTCATATTTAAATAACAATATTAATAATAAAAATTAAATAAATAACAATCATGAGTGTCTGAGTTTAGCAATTGCCCAGTGGCCTATATATGCTAATATAATAATATATTATCTCGTATATAGTATAATATTATACCGTTTGTCTGTGTGGTGAGGCGCGTTATAGGTACCCACGCTCAACAATAATTTATTATCATTAATATTAAACACTGTCTAAACGAAATCGGACCAAAAGCTGACACACCGTGTATAATATATAATATAGGTACGACGCGTTTGACGATTTATCGATTCGTCGACGATAATACGAATACTGTCGAACAAATAAACAAATTCAAGCCAAACAGTTTCGTCATCGTCACACACAATATTTACATTGCGATTTATCGCTATTTTATTCGATCGCGGTAGCATATAATAAAATAATATAGTCAACGATATTATATCACCCATAATAATAGTATGTACTTATATATTGTATATTATTCCGTCTACGTGTACCTTGCTTAAGTCTTATGTATCGTTCACCGTCGAGATGATCGATAAGTGATGACTAGTCGTCCAAACATACAAAATTACAGACGTTTTACGCGTATTGAACTGCGCAATAAGATCACAGAGTATTCGCAGAGCATTGCGGTGGTCAGAACCCGATTATAATGATTAATTCTTAGTTATTAGTTTATTACCTATTAGTAAGTTATTAGTTATTATTTTAATTTTAAATATTTAATTTAACTTTTGAAATTACGGCACAGGTGGTACGAGTATTTTTGTATTTGAAAAATAAACAACGACGATTGATTGTATTCAATTAAAATATTATGTGTTAATTATTATTCATTAGGTATATTGTATTATGTACCAATATAAATTATTATTGTAAGTCACAACTAGAATTATTTAAAAAAAATAGAATATATTTTAACTGAAATATTATAATACTTAAACATTTCGATATTAATGTTTAAGGGATTTATAAAATAAAATACATTTTCCTATAACAATTTGTATTTTTCCATTGCACTATAGCTAAAAACATATTATCTATGATTCCTCAATTTTCCTTGCATAGGAAAAATATCTTATTCAGTAACATGCGACAATTTTATTTTTATTTTTGTAGTCAGAAGTCATTCGAGTAGAAATCGTACGAAAAAATAACTGTAAGTACAAATTTTCCGATGAAAAAAGTCCAATATAAAATCCAATATTTATATTCATAAATATATATGTATTTGGTAGGTACCAACTGTTATTTTTTAAATGAATGCTCGTCATAATAATATAACGTATTACAGTTAACTTGTCTAATGTGTATGCACAAATGTATTACCTATACCTATTACGTAATAATAAATATCAATACGCATTGGGTTTGTTTACCGGACTTTATATTCTTGGGTGTTTGTATTCCATCCGACAATAATTCTTACTGCACTTTTATTTGCCACACTTTGAGGTAGAATACCTCTCAGGGCTCAATGCCTATTTAACCTGGGCAACAACGATCGCGACAACCGTTCTTGCATGTTGTAGGTCCAGACCAAATCCACGCCTACTAATGATTAGCGCACGACTAATTTTGGTTGCATATATATGTATCATATATTAAGTAAACCGATATGACAGGAGGTGTAACGGTTGGACTTGCGAGGCTCGGACCAGCTATATGCCTAACCCTTGGAATGAGGGTGTAGGTGCCGATGACACATAATATAGGTACCTATATCGCCAGTCCTCCAGAGTCGGTGTCGAAATAGTGTTACACTCGACTACACGGATCATATCGGATCGCATAAGTATTTACAATTATATTATATTGTGGTGGTTTTAAATCGACAGGGCGATAGGTTTGTGAGTTTTTCGGGAGCCGCGGTCCAACGCGCGACGAATATTCCCGCTGGACCGTTTCGTCGTCTATTTTCGGACGACGTCGCCGTGGCGTACATAATATTATTATAGTACGTCGTACACAGCGCATAGTATAGGTATATACACATTATACGTATTATTTATAATATCTATTATAAATATATATTGTGTACGAGGGAAACTGCCGAAACGCACACACGTGTTTCGTTCGGTTTTTTTGGTTTTCCCCCCCTCAGACCTTCCCCGCCAGTCCATTCCTAGTCGTCGTCGCCGCTACCGCCGACGCATACACATAAGAACGCCGACAAAATTACGTACAAAAAAAAAATACCACGTTAAAAAACGTAGAAAAAAACACTCCCGGGGGAGGTGAAGTTGGTTTTCTCATCGTGCACGACGGACTTTACACGAAGGTTTTCTGGTCGATTTTTTTCATTCCGTCCCTATATAGTATAATATACGCATACGCATTAAGAACACTTCTTTATATATATATATATATTATATATAATATATTATGATACGTATATTACATACGTGTCCGTCCGAAACGCGAGACGCGCACGGAAACGGGAGATCCACCGCCGTGACATGTGGTTCAACATGTGCGACCAACTAAATTTCACTTCTATTTTTTTATGCGTTTCCAACTTACACACAGCTCGACGTTTCAACGACACGAACCGGTCGCTAATGATATTGTTGTTGTCATGTATATAATATAATATATGTATTGTACGAATTCAATAATATTTAGCGTGCGTGTTGTAGCTGCAGTAATCCTATAATGAGGACTTTTTCCTGATTCACTGAAAAGTGATGTAGTAATATTATAATAATGTGTCGATGTCAGATACGATGTTTTTTATGTTATAATTTCAAAATTAATTATGAGTAATAAAAATTGATTTGAGAACTTTACAACAAAAAAATTAAAACATTACGGTACTTTAGCTAACTGAGCTAAATAATTTCTTGGGGAGGTTGTAACAGTAGGTACTTTAAATTCTAACTTATCACTTGCACAAAAAAAATGTAATAAAAATAACTTTAGGCAAACCCAAGATATTTCTTCAAATGAATTGTTCAAACTGTTACAAGTACCTACTTTATATTAACAATAAAATAGGTTATATATACAAATAACTAACTATAAATTGTATCTTAAAAACAAATTTAATTAATGCTATTAAAATATTCAACTCTATATAATATATACATTATACAATATCTGGACATTATTTATCGAAATACCATTCATTTATAATAAAAAACTTTGAATAAGTATGCATATAGCTGGGTTTTAAGTCTCTAAGATATGATCCCCGATAAGAAATTACGTAGGTATTACTGTACTTACTCTTAATATGAGGTAGCTAAAAATCGGTTTTAGGTACACTAATTTATATGAAAAAAATTGAAGGAAAAAAGATAGGTGTATTCATATTGTCTCTTATTCTCATTATTAAATACATTTCAATCAAACATGTTATCCATATATGATCTTGTTTTTAACCTATAAAAATGTTTTATTTCTCTTTTTTCTGTTATAATTATTACCTATTAGACGTTTTAGAGAAGTACTCTTATTCTCTGATAAGAAGTAATTTATCCGAGTGGAGACCATGGAGAGCAAAGCTAGATTTTCCTATATTATAATATTATATTAATACCTTATACCTGCAGTATGTTACATTTCAACAACTACATTTCTAACATTTTAGAAATGAAAAAATTATTTATTATTTTGTATTATTATTATTATATTTTTATGAGTTTATTTGTTGTGATTATTGTATAATTAGTAGTAAAAATATTATATTTAATTAAACGTTAAGACGTGGTGAAACTAATAATTTCTCGTACGGTGTGTTTTGTATCATAATAATAATATCAAATATTGTAAAACGGATTGTGTTAATAGTTTCATAATATCGTGTCGCGGGCGGGCATAATGCATATAATAATATGCTGTACCAATATGTACCATAATAATAGTATTGCTGCTGTTTAGTCGACGCGATCGAAAATGTTTGTTTAATCCGATAACCGTATTGTTTTATTGTTTCCGGTTTTCGCCGATAGGACGTACGTTTAGCTGTAGGTAGGTTAAATAAATTTACATATTGCACTATATCGTTGTGCGCTATTAATTGCACCGAACGTTTTTTCGTTTACATGATTATTTGTACAACAATCGCAATATATATATAGATTATTTTACTGCAGCCTACAGACATAATTCGATTATTAATTAGTCATACGTATACAATATTCGATTAGCTAAAATTGTGATAAGTTTAAATCGTGTATAGCGTTTAAATATAAAAATAAAAATTCAAAATTTATAATTTAAAATGTTATTTTTGATTTACTATTTCTATATTATATATCAAATATTTTATACCGTTATAATTATTGTATTATTATAATATGTAATTTTTTTGTAAATGAGGTTATCTTTCCTAATTAAACATTTTTATTATGCTTAATATAACTACTATATAGTATATACTAATTTTAATGCTATTAGGTACATTCAATACGGTTTGATAAGACATTTTTTTATTTATTTAAAAGCGCACATTAAATTTTCGTGCGTTTTACATTTGTCTTGTGCATGTATGTATGCTTCACGTCGTCCATCGCATCAGAAATAGATTTAATTTGCTATAGATAAATATTAACATTTAATGAGGCTATATGGTTATGATGTACGATGGATTATTGATATTATTCTAAATAATTTTAATAATATATCAATTATATAATGTACTAAAACAAAATTATAATTTTTTAATACAATTTTATGTATAGAGATATAATAATGCTACCATTACTACCGAGTAAGCATGCATTATCGATGCTCTATACCTCTATACTAAAATAAAATCATGTTATAAGTATTATTATCAAAGTTTGAATTTAAATAAAACAAATAAATACACAAGTATAGGTACCATAATATTATTTTACATCTGTATTGGGCTTATGTTTACTAGGTATTGTTGATACTTAATGATTATATATTCGAATTAATCGAGCATAGTTCGATGTGTATAATATATATTTTAACTATTCGTTGGTATATAATATTATTATTATAACGTCACTTGACACGCACGCGCGATACAATATTATATCCCAATGGCCAATACTATACATATTTAATCGCTCTAAAGTATCTATAAGTCATTCAAAATATTTTAATATGTTTTCATTATATTGTTTACCTTGAAAAAATATACTATAGCCAATTTATATTACATTTTGTTGTTAAAAAATATATATATATATTACTATAATATAATAATACATTACCTAATATGTACAGTAAAATAATCATCAACCAAAAAATGATAATTTTTAAAACTGTAGAGTTACTATTTATAACAAAGTAAAAAACATTTGAAAACATAATACAATTACTTTTAAGATATACCAACCTGTTTGAGGGGGAAAAAAGGTGTTTATATTATACTGCATAATTTAATCCATAAACATCTATTGTTTATGACCTTTGTATAAAATGTTACACTCTTATAGCCGATCAGGGTGCACGTTCATACTATAAGATATAAAAAGACCTTACCCAAAAATAAAAACAAATAATATTGAGTATACAGAAAGGTGCACAAAAATTGGGCTATCATATTAGTGAATATTAGTATTGGAAAATTCACAAGCACGCATAATAATGTATACACTTGTACCCGACTTATGAAGGGATATATAAATATATAACATTATAATATGACGATATACCATATTATACCATATAAGTTTAAACAAAACGAATAACTTCAACAACGATGCGCATCATATTGAATTAGTAAACTGTTATTTTCTCAATACAATTTACAAAATATATAAAATTACATAGCAGCCATCCCGTTGTGCGTAAATTATGAGTTGCAATTAACTCAGAGTATAATATTTAACGCAATTGTACGCATATTATACCTATTACCTATACCGTGACCGTATGCTAACTGGTTATACTACGGGTACCTGTAGTATATTTTATACCTACATATCGTGATTTGTGAACATGTGTACATTAATTCGATATAATAATATAATATGAGTGTTAAAAAAAAAAATAATAATAATAAAAACGTGGGACCACGGCAAGATTTCCTGAGCAAAACAAATATTAATCAGCGACAAAGAAATGAATGGAAGGTTCGTTTATAAGAAGAATAGAGGCAAATTTCGAAAATAAAAAGTAATTTAACCTGCTCCAGAGATCGGACAATGAAATCGCGATTGCTTCGGACAAATTACACCTGTTGTGGGTGTTGTGATGTATATTTCTATATCCTTTTCGTCGCTACGCGTCTTCCACCGCCCCCGCACGTCGTCTTCCCCGCCCGGTCCTTTCTTTCCAATTTTTCTCCAGAGCCGTTATTTTTTCCCCAACTCGAGCAATCGAATCGTCCGCCGCCGGGATAATGACGTTGACAACGCGCGGGGCGCAAAACACAAAGGATTGATCCGACACCGGCGCATTGTTCTCCGACGTCTATAATGGGAGTGAAGAAGAGAACAGAGGGGAGGGAAGAGAACGAGAGAAAAACACATTTCGGTGAGCGGTTTTTTTTTCCCATTTTTTTTTTATTTCTACACGGAGAGAAAATGAATAAAAAGAAAAGAAAAAAATCTCTCCGATGGGATAAAAAAAAAAAAAAAACAAAAAAATAATAATAATAAACGAAATACAAGAAGAAACGGTATACCTATCTCCGCCGCATGTATATAATATTATATATTTTTATTATTGTTATACCTATATGTATATAGAGAACACAGTAGTGCGCAAAAAGAAATTAATCCGCAGGTAAAGGTCCCGCGGTCGGCTGCAGGTACCTGGGCATGAATTATACACCCGCGGGGAGACCATGTGTGTGTGTGTGTGTGTGTGTGTGTGTGTGTGTGTGTGTGTGTGTGTGTGTATAATACCATGGGCCAGACACGCAACTAGACGTCCTCGTATTATACATATATGGGTATGAATACACAAGCACCGGCTATAACGCTCGACGGACGGATGACCGGTCGCGTAGGGTTTGTGCGCGAGGGGTGAAAACGGTCGGGCCGACAGGTTTTTACAGTTATACGTCTCCACGCACGCACGCACACACGCATGCAGACACGCACGCAGACGTCTTCGGCGGGTGTTGGGGTTGAAAATGACCCGCGCGCGCGGGGGTTATTGGGCCGGGCGAAACAACCTGTCTGCGCCGCGGCTGCTGGGGCCGGTGCCGGTGTGCTGCGGGTCAGTCTAGACATCACGCACTTGTGGTCTCTCCTCCTCCTCGCCAAACAACCCCTCCTCGTCCGGTCCACCACATATTATATGTATACCTATATGGTCTTTGTGCGTGAAGGGTGCGTTTTTGACCTTGAGCATTCCAACGCCCGGCGGTCCGCGTCTGTCCGACCGTCCGTCCGTCCGCTCGCAGTGTCCGCCGCCGCCGCCTCCAGACGGTTATACGATTATTATTATTATTACATATTTTGCGTTCCCCGCCGACGCCGAGACTTGCGAGACAGGTTCTACGCACTGCACGCACACCCTTATAATATGATCGTCTGTTGCGCTTTTTTCTCTTTTTTTTTTATGATTATTGTGTTTTTTCCTATCTTATTATTATTATTATACTTTATGTATACGCGCGGCACTTTCTCCCTCTGATCTTTATAAACGTCCACAACTATATATTATATAATATTATTGTACAATGATAATAATATAATATACATTGCCAGACCTTTTTTCGGTCTATACACATGTATATTATTAACAAACGATGTAATATATTTTAGCCAGTTATAGAGATGTGTGCGAGCAGCGTATAACTCATTTATTATATGTACTGGCTATCGCTATATTATATACTATATATTATAGGGGTAGCAAAACTTTTTTAAGATTACCGAGAACATATTTTTCCAAAGAGGGTTGAATGGCACAAAAAAATATTCTCAAGGCTATTTATCACTAATATCAATAAAAAACAAAATATGCTTATATAAATAATAAAATATAAGTGTAAAGTTACCTAAAAATTAATGTTTCACATTAAGTTTCTAAATAATTTCTAAATAAATTAATATTATTCTGTTAGCATAGAAGCGTGTCATTGCATATCGTTGGTCAGTTTATTATAACCTGCTGCAGCGGAATAGTCGCTAATAAATTGCTAAACAAAGACGCTAATCTAAATGAGTCCCAACAAAATGGGATGGACTTTGAAATCGTCCAAAATCGACTGCTGTCCCTGAATTATAAAGTATTATACTTACGGCTGGTTTCAGCTACGTGTTTTCGCCAAGCTTGTTGTTAATTTTTTTCGTCAAACTTCATCAGAAGTACTTTATATATAAAACTCTACGTGATAGAATATTATATTGCTGGTTGTCTGCACGTTTCGTTTTATTGCGCCGTCGATATTATAAAACGAGGTTATAAATCTAAGAATATTTATGAGTTAGACGACTTATTATTGACTGTTGTTCGTACCTTATAGTGATGACAAGTATTTTTGGGTTTTTTTACATCTCAAGTATTATAATACCTATATTCAATTATTCAAAAATCACAATACCCAACTTTGTATAATTGCAATATTGCATAATGATTTTCAAATTGTGTGTAACTATCATGTAAGTTTAATAATATTAAATTATCGTTAATATATTTATACAAACATTAATAAAATAACGAGAATTTATCAAAAAAAATTATAATATATAATAATATTGCCGTACCTATACTAATAATGTAATAGTAGACCTATCCACGTTAAATTTATGATTTTATATTGTGCAGTAAATATAATTTTACTTTTCAATTATTATTGTTAAATGTCACATATTAAAATAAAAACACACAACATCAAAATATACCTACGTTTTTATTAGCGCTGGTACCTACAACCTGTATAACGGCGAGCGATTACATTTTTACTGGTCTTGGTTAGTTCTCGAGCTAATAATAATTAAATTATGTACTTTATAATACGCGTACCTACTACAACATAATATTTTAACTGCTTCGATATTTACGATAGTATACGTTGGCGTTTTGTGATTATAATAATTTTATCACGTGGTATCGTGCGCTAAAATTCATGAACATTGAAAGGCAAATAGAAATTCATTTTTATGACACCCATTTTTCCTACAATAATACGTTAGTAAAATAAAATATGTGGTTATGTTATTTAATAATGTTGTATACCTATATAATATATATGTTGAACTAATTGAATGTTTTACTAAAACAATTATTGTGCACGAGAGTTTTAAAAGGTAGCCGTTAAAATAAACTGTTAAGTTAATCGTAATCGCAGTTTTAATCGTTCGTTAGCTCGGTACTAAAGTCCTAAACTATATACTTATAAGTATCTATCGTGGGACTAGCTATATATTCGTATTTCGTACGTGTATGCTCGTATTTATGTACAATAACTGATTTACTGATGTTTAACTGTGAAAAATATTTAACTCTCTGTGAATATTACGTTATTGTGACAAAAAAAATAACTACAGTGAAAATAGCAGTGATCACTATACCATATAACTACTATTTTTTTATTTTTCACGAACCATAATGACGCATGTCATATCCACACTCACAATTAGAATAATCTACATATCGGTGCATGAAATTGATGATATAATATATTTATAATAACTTTACACTTTACCTTAATGTTCATTTTTTGAATATAATATGAAATATGAATGAATATTATTAAAATAAATATACCTGATAATATCAATCAGTTACTCATTGGTTACTCGGTTACGTATCAACTATTGTAGTGTGTGTCCATTTGGAGTAATGATTTCTTCTGCAACTCTCAACAACGCATTACCAGCCGGAGGGGTTTTGATTGAAGGAATTTTACTGTCTGCAAATGGAAAATATTATTAGTATTATAGAATTCTAACTTATCTTGTTATTTTACAAAGGCGACTTGAGAGGTGATTCGCAGAATGGTCTTACAATAAATTCCCTCGGTTGACATCAACTGACTTGTATTTTATACAACGAAAATAGACAATATTATGACTTTAATACTACAGTTTTACATTTGTTGGATCCATAATTTAAATATACATACCAACATTAACATATTACTAGTCTTGATTTAAGGTTATAATACTTACTGTCAATATGCAATCGATGACCTACCTATAACGGCTGGCGGCTATCAATAATTTAAACTTCAGAGATTTTTTCTGATAATTTAAAATTTTATAAATAATTATCAGGTATACAGCTTGACAGACTACAGCTTAAATATATTAATTTAACCTTTTAACTTGTAGAATGAAGAATAAGGGAGTAAACTTGTAGAATGGAGAATAAGAGAGTAAACTTGTAAACTTTTTTTTAAAGAACATTCATTTTAGTTTGGATTTTATTTTTCATACTCTTTCAAGATAAATTTGCAATTTTTATTATTCAACGATATCATTAATATTTCATAATGTGTAGTCAATAATTGTAAGTGTATAATATGTAAACATAAAGATGTGTGCGTTAAATAAATAGTACTACATGAGGTATTATAAAAATACCAACTGTCTCCTCAATTGGTAAATAGTTTACCGGTTACTGATGTCTGGTTAGAATGTTAGATAATACAAAAGAATCCCCTGGACCCCTTAAAATGTGTATCACATTCGTTACTATAGCTGTAGATTGTAGGTCTATAAATTATTGGATGTAAATTGTATGCGTTTCAAAATGTAGATGGCATAATTATGATGCACGATTCATTGTGAAACAAATAAAGTTTAAAAATAAACAGCTTAGATGTAAAGCGTATAACATGCTATATTATAATTATATTAAATAACGCTCTCATTTTATTCACGAATATTTTTAAAGAATAATTATTACATTGTATCAAGTGATAAATTTTGTATTTTTATCGAAAACTTTATCATTGAGCGGGTATAGTCGCCATGACACATTGCTATTGAACTATTAGGTATTAGGTATTGTGTATAAAATTACAATACTTTAGAAATATTATTATTATTCTACTGTTGACATTTAACATTTCCTAAAGACATGTTTATAAAATCTATAGTATTCTTGAATACATTTCTAACATTTTCTATTGGTATATATCACTATTATAAAATTATGCAGATTTTAATCTATAGCCTTTCTTACTATCAATAACCCCTAGTCGATTTCATTATTGATGGAATACAATATGAGTATTGTATTATAATATGTTTGAAAAACAACTGAAAAACAACTAACTGTTTGAAAAATAACACGTTTAGAAAACGCTTAAAAACTAACCCCACCACCTTCCCCGACCTTTTACGTTGCGTTTATACCATCCGGCCTGCAGTTTTGTGTCGTAAATACGACAAAGCTGTATTATAGTAGCGTACGAGTCAACATCCGATGAAAAAAAGTGTGACGTGCGTCTTTGGGTCACGACCTACCAATATTTTAATTTTTGGTAGCGCATAATATACGCACACTGCACGTCTGCACGACAGAGGCTGAACGTACATTATATTATATTATTTAGTTTATAGGTATACGACTTCACCCTCGTATACCGCGGTAGACGCATTATGGTCGTACGCAACATGCGAAGTTTTACGTTATTATTAAGTACTGTCGTCGAAACGGAAGACGACCGTTCGATTTCAGACGAAACCGTGTGTCCGGTGCGGGCCTAATTATTATATACAGAAAACCTCAAGTGTCACCACACAAACAGCACACACACACACACACACACACACAAGCACGCTGCACCTATATACACGCGGACATCTGTTGCTTGGGCGGTGTATTTTGGCATACCGTGTGAACTGCAGTTAGGCCGTCTGCCGAGATCGTAAAACGTTTCGCGACTGAGGGCGCCGTTTACACGGCTGCCGCCGCCATCGCAGCCGTCTCCAACAGTAATATTATATTATTGTGCCGGAAGAAATACTGCACGGACACGGACGGACGTAGACGTAAAAAATGTGCACATTTCGTAAATATTATTGAATTTAATATATTATTATTGGTCATCTCCGGACAACCGGTAAACGGCAGTTATAATGGTATATGGCGACCACCCTATGGTTCGAGATTCATAATAGCAGCATTTAAGACAGTCGGATATGAGCACAACGCTTATATAAACGAATACGTTTTCATATGTTTCATAATATTATAAATAACGAAACGAAATTATAACAAACAAAAGACATCGGATGTGTTGTTATTTATTTATTCACAAAATACGAGTTTGTAGAGGAATAATAGGTATTTCATTTTATTTAGAAAATATACTGTATTTAATTGTCACATAATCTTCTGAAATAAATGATAATATTAAACATTGACTTGAATATATCTCTTCCACGAACAAAATATAACTAAACTTTTTATCTGTTTGATACGTATCTAAATCGTATTCATCAGTCAATGTAAATTTAAATGATTTATTTATTTTGACAGTATTTATCCACAAATAATATAAGTAGGTAGGTATGTGTAAAAAAAATGCGAAATTTCGTGCTGGAATGCCCTGTACAATTATTAAATTCGTTATCCCGCATAAACGTATATATTATATAATAAATGAAATAATTCAAACAATATTAGTAAACTTTATAAGTTACTGCGGAAAGTGAGTCGACGATAGTCTGTCATAATAACTCTGCTTTTATCCTGTGCAAAGTGCACAAAATAATATTCTAATATAACAACGATATAGTAATAAGTATAATAACAATAGTAATACAAAATAATAATAACGATGATAATATAGGTACACAGCATATATGAAGGATTCGTGTCGTATACGCTACTACACTAATTAGTATATTATACGTATACATTATGACACAATAGCACACGTATAATATGTTATAACCACCGCTTTTAATTACAATAATAATATGTGTTTATGATTGTAATAACAATAATATATATGAATATAAACAGTTCTCTGAACGGGATGTGCGCACAAGGACACAGGTGCACATCACCAATAATACATATTATACAGTACGATAAAATATTATAATACCACGGCCCGGGTAGCTGTGTTTACGGCTGAAGCATGATAGTTTAATATAATATACCTAGGTACCTGCAGTAATGCATCCGCGGCGCATCCCCAGATTCTTGGATGGTATAGTGTAGGTATACGATTGTTTTTGTATTCTGTACTTACGGTTTTTTTTCTCGCTTTTCGTTGTGTTTTTTTTTGCCATCCGTTCGAAACGCGCGTGCCGGACGGAAAATTACAATAATAAATACCGTTATTGTGACGCGTATAGTAATAATATTATGTATGAGTTGCAGTACACTACAACAGCAGCACTGTGTACGATTTTTTTTCTCTATCCCGCAAACCATGTGCACATAGTATTATTATTATTATCTGATGGTCCATATGGGTATTTTACATGGGTACGATGGTTTATTTTTTATAGTAAACTATAAGCACATATAACGCGGATCAGCAACCAGTTACTGGTGTACACTAATTATATAACTTCCTCGCGCCTAAAAGTATATTATAAAACAGAACGATTTAGCCCGACGAAGTGATAATGTCGTCTGCGGGTCGTGACAAGAAAATCGCTCTGTATAGGTACGTCGTCATATTGTTCGCAACAGACCTGTAGGTATGACATAGACACATAGTACAGAAAAAAATTAAACACCGACTGCGCGATCCACGCGAACCGATTCACAGCGTGCATAATATTTTGTTATGTCGCATTTTTCGCGTGGTAAGTATATAATTATTATTATTTATTAAAACCGTGCTTAATATATAGGTACCCATTATATGCAATTACTGTAATAAATACACTAGTAATTATTGTTGTCGTTATAATTGTTTTCGCCGGACTCGTTCATAATTTATTAGTGATCGCATCTCTTGCGCGCCTCTATATTTTTAAATGTACATGTTTGAGCGTTAAATTGAAATTGCACAGAGTGACTGAAACCGAATGTGAATAATTATATAGGAATTACTCATTGTCTGCAAAAAAATAACGTATGCTCAATCGTAAAATATAGAGGCGAAATATAGATACCTATACCTATATTTAGTGACATATATTTCCTTTTAAAGTTTTATTATATATTTTCACGACTATACACTATCAATATTTTATTTAGTGATAAATAAACATAACATTACTTAGTCCAAAATCAAAATTCACATTCATGTTCATATAACATTCGTTTTAAATTTCTACATACCTAATTGTTTTTGTAGCATCGAAATTTCATATTTTTTGAGATCCACAATCGACCATTGCAATATTATTGCGTATAATAATAATAACTCGTCTGCAAAATAAATGTCAACCTTTGTACGACATCATTAAACATTTTTCTATAGTCATAATATTATTGAGCTATTTAGTTGTGTAAAAATATCAATGACTATATGTGTGAAATGCAATTATTTACTTTAACCGTTTTACTTAATATTAGTCACTTAAATTCGGTCGGGTGGAGAGGATTATAATACAGATAGTCTCGCATTGTATTTTATAATCAGGTATACCTACTTTATAAAAGAAGAAATACAAAAAAGAACCAGCTGTGGGTCCGTGAAATAGTTTTCACACAATAATAATATATATGACGTGTATAGTGTATTATACATTTATATATCCAACAGAGAGAACCATTGTGGAACGCGTCATATTCGCCATAGACGAGCATATACAAATTCAATATCGAAATACCTATTATAATTAATAATAATAATAATAAATTCATCTACAAATTGTAATATAAAAATGTACCTAACTAGTTCAATTTATTAATCTTCAATAACCATATCATTCCTGGAACGACGAATAGTGAGGATTTAGTATTTACAGACTTTCTAGACACAACACAATGAGAACGTAAAATTAAATATTTAACTGATTCAAGAACTATTCTTTCTGAAAATTTAAAGTTAAATTTAAAAAAAAAAAAGTTTATTAATTGCCCTGCAGAATAAAGTAATATTTTACGTCTAAAGAGTATCACGTCAATTAATTATACAATTTGAAGGAACGATGTTCGTTGAAAATCGACCACCACGTAGGTAGGTTTGAATATTGATAATCGTCGCCTGATATAATACAATATAATATATTTACAATTCGTATGTGAGACGTATATAATAGAAATAAGACAATACGGTCCAGAGCGCATAATATATACCCTCATATTTTTACCCACTTAAAACCACAAGTCGTAAGTAAATTATGTTTTGTTTTTTAAACTATACTCGAAAGTATATAAATAAATAAATACAGAAAGTTTTGTAAATGTATAAAAGTACGTTTAAATTCTGTCGGTGGTAAAAGTTTAATGACGCCATATTAATAATATTATAATCATTGTTTCGCTGTGAAGTCGTAAAATTATTAATCGTTTTGTAAACATTGTGTGAATATTTAGATAATAATAAATGGTGGCTTATTAATTTTGTTTCAAACGCGTATTCTTTCCAAATTGTGATAGTAATGATATAATACGTAGTATTGTGTTGGAAAATATAATATTGTATCGTGGTGAAGATAATATTTTAAGTCTCTAAAGCATTCGTGTTTAATCACTCATCGAACATATACAGTTGCTTTATATTATATTATGTAAGGGGGACAGGGATTTGTGCCTGAGCCTGATATTCGTGTATATGCATGGTTATAGGTACGTCTCATTCATTATAATGAGTGGGAAAAACATTAAGTGGACTACAAAATCGGAATTTGCGTGAACGTAAACATTAACGATGTGGCGTATAAATACTGAGACGTATTAAATTTCGTGGGTGTGCCGACAAAAGATGTCGTTTTTTCATTTTACCGGTTCACGGTAGCTCTTCAGAATGCCCATAAAAAAAGGGACCTCGGTGGCTTATAAAATATATAATGTAGAGTGACCTCATTCGCCGCGGATGGGGACGATTGACGAAGGTGCCCCATAACGCACGCCGCACACATGGGAATCGAGAAACACGTAAAAGACGAAGCAGAAAAAAAGAGTTGTCTGGGTCCGATTTTTCGGGCTATTATTATATATAAATTGTGTGCCGTGAGTGCAGACGGATTTTTTTCGTGTGTTTTGTGTCTTCGGGGTGATTAAAAAAAAAAATCATAATAATAATAAATAAAAGGGCAGCACAAAGGGGATGCTGGCAGATGCCCCGGGAGAAAACCAATACCAGCCGTCGCGTCGTCTTAAAAAATATATATATCATATACGTGCTTATATATAGGTATGTAGGTACAGGTATATATAATACATAAAGGTGGGTACAGCGCGGTCCTGGCGAATGCGAGTAAAATAATCGTATGGCCTGACCGAGCGACAACAATATTGCTGCACGCCCTTAAGGCGATTGTTGTGCGAGCAATAAAAAGAAGAAGAAACGGATTAAAAAAAAAATAATAATAATAATAAAAAAATCGACCGAAACTGTTAAACGGGTATAGGCACATACCGGACTCAATTTCTACGTCTCCCGGTATGATATCTACGTCGCACCGTACAGGATAATAATATAATATTTTATTTATTTATTTTATATATAATATAGACCGTAGGGGATGGTTTTGATTTCGTACGTGCGTTCGATCGAAATACGTCATATCCGGCTGAGAAGATGCGTAACTGAAGCAGTGTAATAAACTATGGGAGGGGGGGGGTAATATAATTTATTCACTAAAATCAAAACCATAACGTAATTGTTTATTTTTGCATAGCCGCGTAGGTCTTGCAACTCGTTTTTCGTTTTATTCTATATAGGTACATATTATGGCTTAGAAACAAATAACAAACCTCGTAAGTATTCGATATCCTTAAATAATATTAAGTTCTTCCGGAAGAGTTCATTAAAAAAAGGTGCGGTAATTTGTTTGAAAAAAATAATGTAATGATAATCTTACAATCATATAATTCATGTTATTTTTGTAGCCCTGATAATGCGATAACGTTGATAATAATATGGCAACAAAGTATACAACAGGATATAGAAACGTGAAAAATGTAATAGTGTACCCATAATAGTTTTATCTTATAGATATATTTAAATTATCATTATTTATTTTAGAATATTGAAATAGGCCTAAAACCGTTGGCGTATCTGGGAGGAAAATTGATACCTACCCAACGAAAATGTCAAAGGGAAAATCCCTCCCTTCTTCACCCCCCCCCCCCCCATCATAATTATACCACAGCGCACAATTATATTAGGTATATATTATTTTTAATATGTCTCATGACGAAGTATTTTAAATACATGTTGCGTTATTGCTACAAATTACAACAATTTATTATAATATCCTAATATTACGATATAAGGGTGCGCGTTATAATATGAACATTACAGACAGAAATGAAAAACGTATTGCTTAATTTTACATAAAAATAAATGCATTTTAACTAAAAATCACGAGTTTTGACGATTTAATTTTTTGTGATGTTAAAAACAAAATAATTAAAAGCCTATTCTTTTTCAGCGTAGTTGTCCGTTGGTAAGTATTTCAAGTTTAGATGATCGGAGCGGAGTGGTACTGGGCACCCCACAAAATGTTAGTAATGGACTACTGTGCTCATTATTTGAAATTTAAATACTTTCAATTATCTCTATCTATATATATAAAAATGAATGTATGTCAGTGTGTCTGTGTGTCCATGTTACCATGGTTACCAAGGTTGCCATGGTTACTAAGGTTACCAAGATTTCATGGCTATTAAGGTTACCATGATCCATGGTTACTATGGTTACCAAGGTTACCATGAGTGTTGTTTATAATTATAGGTCTTTAATGGGCAACGAATTGCACAGGATCAGATATAGTACGGGTGTGTCCATCTACCCATGGCAATCAATTATATAATATTTTGAAACTTATGGACCTTTTTGTTTTTAAATAGTTACCGTGGGTTTCAAAGCTATAATAATAATAATTATTGGTTGCCAATGGTTTAAAATGTTTGTTATTTATTATAGTGCCCAACGATTCATATTTATAACCGAATTCAATTGCAACTATTATAAGAATTTCTACTATTATTAGTTAATTTATTATGCCCAACAACAAACGATCGATAAATGGTCCCGCAGTTCTAGCACGCAAGAAGCGGGAAACACGAGCCGCGGAAACAGACGAGCAAAGAGAAGCCAGGTTGAGGACCAACCGAGAACGTCAGTCCCTGGCCCGCTTATCCGAGCCAGACGAGCAAAGAGAAGCCAGGTTGAGTACCGACCGAGAACGGCGGTCCCGGGCCCGCTCATCCGAGACTGACGAGCACCGAGAAGCAAGATTGGGGACCATGCGAGTAATGGGTGCTCGATCCAGACGAACCACCGAATTGAACCTTTGTGCACTACACTATGATGCCGATATTAATTACAGCACACACCCAAGCGTGGCCATCGGAATAATGGATCCCTTTCGGAATAATAATCCCTTTTTGATTATGTTAATTAACGTTTAGAGATTAATACATATGGAGTAGGTATTTTTAATGGGCGACGAGGTGCACGGGATCAGCTAGTAATATTATAGTAATGAACTACTCGTTTAAAGAATACTCAGAAAAGTATTCTACTTGATGTATTAAAAATATCTTTTTAAAAAGTAAGACACAAAACCAAATCTAACAATCAAAATATGCAATGTTGATTTCGCCTTCAGATGGCAATAGATTTCATAATATACGTATAGCATGTCAGAACAATTTAATAAATACAATAACACAAAATTAATGTAAGAGAGTCTATAAATATTTTCATTTAAATAATCGTCAACAATTTTTGTTGCTTATGATTTTATATATAATAGGAATACCTACCTATGTATTTTTTAAATTTTTTAACTTTTTAATTTCATAATTTTTGTTTTTGCTGATTTTATTTTTATTCAGTTCTCTTATTATATTATATGAGTAAGATTATGATGATTTATTGTGATT
>NC_042494.1:88712502-88725949 GCF_005508785.2 Acyrthosiphon pisum | reverse complement strand
ATAATATATGTATAGCAGACTTAAGCACGATGCATAGATAAGTGCATACAATACTTAGCAGTTCTGGGTATACTTTATTGAAGTCGATTATTATTATTATTATTATTATTATTATCGTCTATTCATCTTGTTCATTATAATATTATTATAGGCCTATACAAGCAGATCCTGCACGGCGATGCCCGTAGATTTCAACATTCAGCTTAATAACTCCATTATAATATGTAAAATGTATGGATTTTTAACACACATGCGTCACTGCAGTCATTGTTGTGTGATTTTATATAAATACTAAAAGTCTAAAATTATATCCAATCAATATTTTATGTTCCGTAACCAATGTCAACCTTATGAACCTACAATAGAAAAATAATATCCCTTTTTTTGTGAGTCTCCTCTTTAAAACGAAAAATTAAAAAAATTGGCTTCGATGAGATGCACATCTTCATCATCAGATATATTGGTTTACCTATGTACCATATTTCTGAACCACGAGTTCAATAATTGGTTGCGGATCATTTACACACGCGCACACATGCACAAACATTGCCTTTTGTTAATTATATAGATATTGGCGCATTTTCGTCACGCAGCTATGTAGTAATATTATATACGCGCGTATCATATCCCGCGAGCATGATAAGTATGTAGTTTCAAATTTGTTTCCCGAGAGGGCTTCATATATATATTATAATATTATTATATGATCTCTGTGACAATATACTCGCAAATATATCGTTGCCAGCGCGGAGGGTCCTGCTCCTGCAGCAGAGCTCGCACGCGTGAGTTCCTACTACGTCATTAATTCAATTCATATATAATATATTATTATGTGTATGCGCTCGCGCTAATAGCGATATTATAAAATTGCGTACCACTACGTGTCGCACGCGGTCCTGCAGCAATAAATTTCACGTCACCCCGCTTCAGCAGTAGTTTATAGGTAGGTAAATATATATATATAAAATGGGTACATAAAATATTATAATAAAAATATTATATTGTATACATATACCTATTAATGGTCAATGGTCCGGTGCCAATAATACAAACACAAGGCGTGACCCTTGATCCTTGGCCCTTGGCCGGGTGCGGTCAACCCTTTTTTTAAATACCTTTTTGCGCGTGTGCACAACACAACGCCCCATCGTATAATATTTTATATATTATAAACACTAGGTCGACGACGACGGGGTCATCGCGGCGGCGACGGTGTCGGTGGACAGTCATTAATAACAATCATTTCCTTACCGTCGACCCGACGACAACAACGAATTATTCACGAGACATTAAGTCGGTCAACGAAAATATTTATTTTATGGCGCACGAGCGCCGGACATCCGGCACCTACATTATAATACTTGTTCATTGTCCACCGCGGTGTACCGGTTAATTGGCGAATTGGAATCAACAACAACAATAATAATAATACCTCTATTTGAATAAATACCTACAGATTATATGGTATAGGGGGTGGTATGATTGAACACTGCAGGTCTGACGCAGTACCTATGTTACAAACCTAGGTAGTAAGTAGGTACATTGTAATAAAATATTAGATAGAGTTCTTGTACCTATACTTTAGATATGGAAGCTTTACTATTATTGTGATATACTACGCGGGTGTATTCGTGGTAATACAGATTTCGACATAAGACAAATCAGTATTTTATAAGTATAGTAATTCAGTAAAAAATACCACTTACAGTGTGTTAACTACCCAGACAGCATTTTGTAATGATAATATTATAATAACGTTATACTAATATTATTCGTTATTATAATGTTATATTAATATTATTAAACAAAAAATTGCTGTCTGGGTAGGTGGTGTATGAAATTACATTGGTATTTATTTTATTGGCACGGTAACCGTATAATTGTGTGCATATATTTGTATATTATATCAAAAATATAATATCGATCAGTAAAGAAATAAGGACTTAAGCAGGGGGGTTCACAGCTACGTTATCTATCGTGCCCAAAAGTTGAGCTCGGACCAACTCTGGAAAAACAGTAGATCATTGTTAGTGAATGATATAGGTACCATTGCAATATGCGATTACAACTGCCAATCTTAATAAGATAAAAGCCACGCGGCACGATAACAGATGACGTAGATGTGAACTCCCCTTCACTGAGTTAGCTAGGTCAAGTATGAAATTTAATTACAGTGGTATTTACTTTATTACCGTGGTAACCGTGATAATGTGTGGAGACATACCTACATCAGTAAAAACATTAAAACTACTATCCTTAATATTATTAATACCTGTGTCTGTCATAAATGTATTTCTAATTCTAAAGTCCGTCATGTGGTTATCATGATTTTCCCTTATACAAGTGATAACACTGTTTATTGATTGAATTTAAACTACCATAACTTACTAAAACTTACTTAAGTTTTTTTCAGCTATTCGGAGGGTTTAAATTTTAAATTAAATATGAATTCTATATAGCCTACATCAGGGGACAGGAACCAATTATAATGATATTCAAACTTTAATAATTATTATAACGTGTCTGTGAACAGAAGGATTTCGTTTTATGTATAACTTACAGCGAGCAGTCCATGCAAAATATTATAATTTATTGAAATAATTAATATTATTATGCTATGAAGTTTAATTTACATATAATGTTGTATAAATGTAAGATAAAAGCTTATCAAATATTTTTTTGCACATATTATCAATTTACAGCAATCTTATTAAATATCTAACAGGTAGATTGTATATTAAATTTAATCACAGCTTTCCTGGAACATTATTTAATATATTTATATATAGTTAATATAAGTAGTAAAATTACTATGTTCTATAATGATGATATTTTCATATTATACAACAGTATAATATTATGTTTGCTGACCTGGCTGATACTATAGCGGCCAACTACGAGATTTATTTCGTATTACAACAAGTTTTGTGTAGTTAAATAAACAGCTTTATGGAAATGAAAAATATTATTGTTAAAGTGGTCTTATACAAAAACAAGATATTGTACCGTTCAGTATTAAACATTAATAATATTATTATTTAAAAACGTGTTGTTCTAAATTATAATGATTTATATATGCAGAATTGTTTATTTTTTTTTTAATTTTAAAAGACCTTCGGCAACATGCATGGGCGATTTGGTGGAATTGTTTATTATTTGAATTGCATTGGTGTCATATCAAATACAAACACCATAATATTATGTTTTGTTAAGAATTAATACGGCTACAAGTTATATTTCAAAACATTATAAGTCTGCGAATATTACCTATCCTTATTAAAAAAAAAGTAAATATTTATTTTCTGTTACAAATGTGAATTATGTTACACAATGATATTTCGACATTGAAAAAATAATATTCAAATATATTTTTAGTAGCGGTAATACACACATTACATAATATAGGAATATATTGTGTATATAAATAATATTATGCTAAAATAATAAAATATATACAAAATACAAATTTTAGAATGTTATTCCGTGGCAGAATAACGAAACTGAATATAATGATATTATGTATTTTATAATTATAAATTATAATATGTATTTTCACAAAATAATAGGCTTCAACCTATATGAACTTAGGTAATTGATAATATGAACTACTCAAACCTATATTTTGTATTTTTGTAGCCAGTATGGGTCTACATATCACATAAAATGTAAAAAAATGAGTTTAATTATTATTTTCCCAGGACAAGATAAAATCAAAATATATGTTTTTATTTATCTATAGGAAACATATAATTATACCTAATAGTACTGAAAATAATACATTTTGTTTTATTTAATGCAATGTGTACCTATGGGCTACGATTGATTAATTATAATTGTTTATCCATCATTGGTATAAGATTAATAAATTATTTCATTACTATTGCAGATGTCTCTAACTACGGAATAAGTATATTATATTTTAGAGATGCATTTAATTTATTCTTAAAAATATAGGTATACACATAATGTTCATTATTTGGAATAATATTATTTTATGACACGTGTCATTAGAACAAGCCAAACATACTATTATTATATCCTGTTTTATGAATATATTCATAGTAATTATAGTCCAAGAAGGTTATACGAAAATAAATTGTTACACCTGAGAGGGAAGATGAGATTTGTAACTTCTTATTTGAGTAAAAGGCCCCAAAGGCTATGAATCATTGAGAGAAACGAGTCTAAAATTTAAACAGAGAAAATTCACATTTCAGCAAAAATATAAAATACCATCATAAATACATAAAACAAAGGAATAGTGCACATAATATTATGTATGTACAATGTACATTGTAAAATATAATACAAATACGACATATTATTATCACACATACTAACAAAATATAATATAATATTATTGTTATATAATATAAACTATTATACTGATACACGAGCTAGATGAGAATGTGAGGAGGTGAAGTATATAACATAGATAAATTAGATATAAGATATTAACTAATATCTGAATCACATAAAAATGTGTTTCATTTAAAGCAGGCAACGGTGGAATGCATAGCGTAAAAAATCAAAAATGAAGTAGCGATAATAATTGTATATTTTGTATTGGATGAATAATATACTCGATATAATAATTAAGAATACCTAATATACCTACCTATAAAGTAATGTTATGTTATAACAAACATATTATTTTGGGCATATAATATTCTTATTTGATGTTTTATATATTTTTTCATATACATTTAATTTACTGTATTGTGTACAGTGTACAGTGTACTATTATAATTATAAGAATAAAGAATATATTTTAATAATAAATAAAATGTTATTGTTTTTATTAGTACCTATATTATATATTATCATATTATGATATGTTACCATTCATGAGTTCATGACTAGGTACTGATTAATTTGGCGGTATGTGATTATTGATTATTTTATTTTATTAAATTATAAAAATATTTAGAAGCACAATATTTTATTTAAATATTTTACTGAATCGGCATCGTAATTTTAGAACTTCAGTAAAGAAGTAAATAATTTTAATAATATATAATACGTTAATATATTATCATAATACGCATAATATTATGTTAAACAAAATGATAATAATGTATGTTCGATTATTATACACACCTACGTCTGATTTACACCTATTTATAATTATGAACCTGGCTCATGACTGCAGGTATCGCAGCCCTAGGTTACTGCAGGGATATACTTATTACATATTATATATTATTATATATTGTGCATTGTACATGCATACGATTCGCATGAAATTAATTGCGACGGGGTAACTCCTTAGATTTAAGGAACGGCTTCCTTGCGCATATATACATCGTATACACAGGCGGGAAAAGGGTTAAAGGGTGCCTTTGATGTGCGGCGCTGGGCCGACACTAAGGGCGACCTCGCGCAGCAGTTTATAACACACACACACACACACACACACACACACACACACACACACACACACACACACACACACACACACACACACACACACACACACACATACTTATACATCACACACATATATAAATAAATATACACGCCCTGGAAACCCTTAGGGGTATTTCGTAAATTAGTTCCGAGCGCAAACATGGAATTTCTATATTGTTTTTGTCCCGTCACGCTTTATGTATAATACATATACATATATTATAATACACACAGTAGACGCATGCAATAAACATAATATTATATATATTTAAGTACTATATACCCATATTTTACGTATATAATGTATATACTATGTACGCTTGGGTAGTCGTGTATTTGAAATGTATGTTGCTCATGTATATTATACCTAATATATTTATTTATATATATATTATAGTAGTTGGCCGTCACATGCAAACTGCTATGCAGCGTGGTGGGTGGTTTTTGCGCGTCGGCGTTTATTCAATTTGCATAGGTAATATATAAGTGGACGAAGGTACCTGGTATAATCCTGCATACTAGTATAATATTAATAATAGGTATATATAACGTGCTGTTGCGGGTCGGCAAAAAAAAAATGAAAAAAAGCTTTAATCGTATAATTATATTAAAATAATATTTTAATCTGTATGGTACGCGTGAAAATAATGAAACTATTCACGACGTGGACGAAAATTTTTTGAAAAATTTTGGTTTTCGGGCCTGTCCGGGATTTGAACCCGGGACCTCTCGCACCCAAAGCGAGAATCATACCCCTAGACCAACAGGCCGCGGTATGTGAACGTCGTCAATGGTCACGCTTTACAGTAGTCAGACTTCTGTAGAATTTCTCCCACTAACACGCGTTAATGGATAAAGGAGAATGCGTGGATAAAAAAAAAAATTCGAAAAAAAAATATAAAATTTTTCGAAAAATTTTGGTTTTCGGGCCTGTCCGGGATTTGAACCCGGGACCTCTCGCACCCAAAGCGAGAATCATACCCCTAGACCAACAGGCCGCGGTATGTGAATGTCGTCAATAGTCACGCTTTACAGTAGTCAGACTTCTGCAGAATTTCTCCCACTAACACGCGTTACTGGATAAAAGAGAATGCTTGGAAAAAAATCGAGAAAAATATATAAAATTTGTAAAAAAAAATTTGTTGCGGGCCTGTCCGGGATTTGAACCCGGGACCTCTCGCACCCAAAGCGAGAATCATACCCCTAGACCAACAGGCCGTGGTAAAAGAAAGTCGCGAACGATAGTCGTTTAGTCACAAGCGCGCGTGTCCGTGGCGTAGACAAAAAAACACGTCTTGTTGTAAAAAGTGACATCATTCAAAATTGCAAAAAAAAAATTTTATTTTGCAAAAAATTTTTGGTTTCGGGCCTGTCCGGGATTTGAACCCGGGACCTCTCGCACCCAAAGCGAGAATCATACCCCTAGACCAACAGGCCGCGGTGTAAGAGAATTGCGAACGATTGTCGTTTAGTCACAAACGCGCGTGACCGAAGCAAAAACAAAAAAGAAACAGGTTTTTTAGTAAGAACTAGTAACTAGTAAAAGGTAACGAAGTAAAAAAAAAAAAACGCAAAAAAAAGTTTCGGGCCTGTCCGGGATTTGAACCCGGGACCTCTCGCACCCAAAGCGAGAATCATACCCCTAGACCAACAGGCCGCCATGATAGTACCACGTGATTGTTCGTGGTTTAATCCGTGCGATCGGTTGTTGGCAGCTTTCCATTTCCTTTCACTCGCGAGTCGCGGTCTCGGACGAACCGGTTAATCGACAAAAAAAAAATGTAAAGAAAAAAATAGTAACAAACAAAAATTTTAGTGGGCCTGTCCGGGATTTGAACCCGGGACCTCTCGCACCCAAAGCGAGAATCATACCCCTAGACCAACAGGCCGCCGTGTTTAAGACTAAAAAACGTTCACCATTTAGAAAGGCGCGTGTCGAGTGTGATCGACTACAAACCATATCGGTTGTGAGTCGAATGTGGGATAAAAAACGTTGGAAAAAAGTGCAAAAAAATATTCGGGCCTGTCCGGGATTTGAACCCGGGACCTCTCGCACCCAAAGCGAGAATCATACCCCTAGACCAACAGGCCGCCGTGAATGCTGATGTCGTTCGTACTCTTTTTAAGGTTTATATAAATACACTTTCACGGTTTCAATCTCCATGATCAACTAATTCTTATTATTATCGAGGATTCCCCACTCCTGTATCTCCTATGACTATCACTAACGTTGGCCCCACGTTCACCGCCACTGATGATGTGACGTCACGTCGCCACTGCTGTTATAACTTCGGTACATCGAATACGTGGAGGTGATTTTCAGCTTGTCGTTTTCAATTGAGCCCGTGATAG
This sequence comes from Acyrthosiphon pisum, assembly GCF_005508785.2. Lineage (NCBI taxonomy): Eukaryota > Metazoa > Arthropoda > Insecta > Hemiptera > Aphididae > Acyrthosiphon > Acyrthosiphon pisum. The sequence continues at coordinate 88,718,188 of NC_042494.1, read as the reverse complement.
TGTCGGAATACGTTCATTACTATTATATTTTAATACTAATCATCCCTATTCGACTATGGTTATACATTATACACTACGATTTACCAAGCGTTAGCGTCTCCACGTTTTCCTTTATAATAATGAATTTACTCAAATTTTGTTTTTTTTTTTTTTTTGCAGTAATCTCTAATTAGGTTTATTTAAAGACCATATTTTCAAATGTTTGACAATTTTACAATTATTAAAAATGGTTCTATGATGATATAATTTTTTTAATTTGAACTAACCCTTTTTACTGCGACAGTGCGACATAATATTATATGATGCAGCTGATGATTTTTATGAAAATGTTGATGTACCTAACTAAATTAAGCTTCGAACTATTAAAATAATAAAATTAACCTATAATATTATTTTTTGCATAGGTAATACATATTTTATACTATAAGATAATAGTGATGGATTATGAGTGATGACCGTACATAGTCTTACAAAAGTACAAAAATACAAAATAGATGTAATTTGTAATGATATATATATATTTTAATCACGGCTATAATAGATAGGTACCTACTAGTAAATGTAGCAGTGATTTTATCCTAGTAATTAATAATTATTAGACTCCGAAAATATTAAAAAAATATGTTCATAGATAAATATTAGTAAGCAGGTAATTACTATATATCTAATATTTAAAAATCATCATAAGTCATTACCATTAGTTATTAACTCCCATAATATTTTTAAAACAAATCATTAGGTATAGTCTATGAACCATTATTATTTATTTTTAGTAGTTACTAGTTACTAGTTAGTGCCTATACGTATATGTAGTTAAATAACTCAATAACTACTCTTTCAATTAAGACATATCAACATTTAAGACAAATCATTTACTTATGAATTAATAAGCAAAATAGGTGATAATAATTTGAAAAAATAAGTCCTCTCTCCACAGCTTGGATAGGTACTCTTTAAATTATGTAGGTACAAAATCTAAGTATTTGAAAATAAAACTATTAAGTTTATGTAAACTTAAAAATCCCCAAAATCTGAATTTGAATACTTCATTATTAAAAATAAAAAATGGAAATGACCATGCTTTGCGAATCACTCTGTATAACATATTTATATTTTATAATGCATATAGACAACAGAGCTATAAATTTTTTCATTTAGTTACATATTCGAATAAAACGTTAAATAACCATAGGTATATGTTTTTGTTCATTACTTCATTACCGCAACAATCATTGCCAACTCACTGGTAAAAGGACGTTTCGTCCCGGTCTATTATTAAGATAGGACATTTGGCCCCCAGGAGTTATGCGATGTTATTTACCTACCCATAGGACGTTTGGTCCCCGGTATTTTAAATCACTACATTTAAATGGCTTTTTTTAATTTAAAATTTCAATTGTTTTTAAAAAAAGTACAATTTCAATATAATTTATATTAATATGTGGGGATGGGCCTATCAACAACTTGTAATAAAATTTCTAATTTTGATTTTTTTTCGATTCCTGCTCTAAGCTAAAAACTTGAATTTATAATTGGAATATTGATGTTTAATTTATTCCCAGTTATTTCAACTATTGTCTTCATGTGTTAAATAAACGATAATTTTAGTCTTTCAATGCTGTACTCTTACCCTTTGGGGTTTTACATATATTTATTTATTTAATAAATTTATACTATATCATATTATTATTATGATTATTATTTATTATTAAAACTAATAACTTTTTCCAAAATATTATTTTTGGGATTTCCTAACATGTGAAATTACCAATTTTGTTTGAGTTGTTCGGCGACAAAGACGACGACGACAACGACGATAAAATGAACTCCCGGGGGCCAAATGTCCTATCTCAATAATAGACGGGGTCGAAACGTCCGTGAGCTGATTTTTTTTACGGGGACGAAACGGCGGGGGCGAGACGTCCGCGATTCCAACTCACTAGATCCAGTTGAACCATAGGTATCTAATGAATTAATATTTTTTTGAAGGTTAGATCTTCAATATTTCAATTCATAATAATTAAAAAATATTTCGATTCATTAAAATACAAAATTACGGTTTTGGTTTAATATTACACTATATACCCAATAGTATTAACCATTATATTTTCCAATAATATGTTAGATACCTAAACATATTAGGTATACTAACTTTCTAAATTAGTGACAGAAAAATATTCAGTAAAATAAAATAACAAGAATTGAGTATGTATTGATTATAATACGTTTTTATAACATGATATGGTATAATAGATGGATTTCGGGGCCCGGTGCATAATTCTGTGCACCGGGCCTCAATATTTTATTTTCTAACAGACTAACTTATTTTTATATAATTTTATATACTTTAGGGTCTTGTAAGAAATTTAAATTTGTGTTTATAAACTAATAAAATAACTAGTACTAATTTACCTAATTAGGTACAAACCAGTGGATATTTTTAGGAATTATCACTGGGCGACATAAAAAAATAATTCACGCTGACTATCAAAAGAAACATATCATGATCTTATTAAATACTTTTCAGTATTAATTGTATTCATTTATAAATAATAATTTATAATAATAGTTATTATATCGATTATTTATATAAATGCACAGAATGTTATTAATATTACATCAATACCATTGATTATAAATACTACTATTTTTACTAGTATTTATAACCAATGGTAATACGTATACATATCATATTATGCAAGTATATATATTTGATTTAGAATTATTGTATTTTGTAATATATTATAATTATTGAAAATAGGTACTGTATTTAGTATAAGTACAAGTATAAAATATTAGATTTTAAATTATTTTATACTTGGTTACCGAAAGAAATTAAAGTAATTATTTAGCTAAAAGCTTGTAGGAACAAGGACTAAAATAAAATCAAAAACAATCAATTTTTATATATTTTCCGGGTGATTAATGATGACCAGATGAAACATGTCACATATTGTCGCTTGCCGCGCTTTCTTGCATTGTATTTAGAGATGTGGAATTTACCGGTAAAAATAATTCGGTAAATTTACCGTTAAAATGTACGTACATTTACGTAAAATTCAGTAAATTGGTAAATTTTGGAAAAAAAATGTTTAGGTGTAATTTTTATTAAATTTTCTAATAAATCTTACGTACCAAATTTCTTACCTTCAATACGCCAATAGGTACATAATAATTATTGAAATGTAATTAAAATTCGGAACATATTAATTTAATTAGGCGAGTGTATGTTGAATTGAATTAAAAAACTAAAACAATAAAACGTGGGAATATACAACCGTTATAGTATTGAACACGATTATTTGTGCATTTTTAATACAATGTAAGGGTACTACTAGGCAGTAAGTATTAACGTAAGCAAGTCGCTAACACAGACACACATAACGAGTAATGACAGAACACTGAGCACTAAGTGTTTACTTTTGAATTAAAGTATAATCTATATTTTATATAGATTATACCTAAAGTAAAATACAGTCTCTGCATTTTATAGTCATATTGGTTACTTTGGCTACCTAAATAAAACTTATTCCGCTTCTAAAAACATTTAAAATAAGGGGTCACTCAAATTTTTCAATGGTAAAAAAACTCGGTAAAATTTACGTAAATTTACTTTTACCCGTAAATTTTACAGGGTAAATTTCTATGGATACCTACGGTGAACAATCACATAGGTTTTTCTTCGGGTGTTTCATTCTCAATAATTATTTTTCAAACGAAATTATATATGTCATAAATAAACAACAAAATTAAACATAATAAATAATCAATACATGAAATTATATAACAATTTCAAACATCAAAATTTTTACAAAAATCGTTGTCGCCCAGTAATTAAATATATCATCTACTACCTAGGCGACAAAAAGTTTTCTCTGGGCGACATTTCTGTCACCCAGTATATTAGTTAAAATATCCACTGGTACAAACAATATACGACATGATACAGACATATACGATATATTCAGTATAGTTTTTGTAAGTATAAACTGTAAATGCCAGTGAAAAAAAAATATTATTGCAGGTTATCAAGTATCAGTCTTGTTTTTAAAATTCGGATAAGAAAGATTTTATTGATTCTAACATAGACAAAAATGTTGTAATCTATTGATAAATGTAAAATTTGGTTTGATACATAATCATAGGTATTCATTTTTTTTAAATATTAACTTTGGAGTAGGTATATATAGAGATGTGCTTACCATATTATCTATATAATAGTAAAGTGTATTATTATGTGCGCTACATTATGCGTGTATCACTATCGGAGACATACGGACGTATAATCAAGTCAAGATATTAAAATATTGTACACATATTCCGTAATATCCATGGTCTAAAATATTTATTTTATGCTGATAATTCAAATAGACAATAGTAAATACCTGATCGAAGCGATGTATGTTGAAGTTGAACAAAATAATAATGGTAAATTGAGCTGCTCTGTGTTTGTCATTAACACGTTGAGTGTTCTCGCAGAAAATTACGCGAGTTGCCCTTTTGTAGGCTGTATCAAGATTATTTTCGTAGTTCATTACAAAAGAATATTATAATTTTCGTTAATAATTAAATGACGAAAGCAAAATAATATTATTATACTATTTATGCTATGTTATAGGCCAGTGGTTTTCAAGCTGGGTGCCGCGATCATTCAGTAAATGTGCCGTGGTCTCATAAAAATTGTCAGCTATTCGAAATTAAAAGTTTGAAAACCGCTGTTATAGCCTATATAGGCTGTAGCTATATTGTGTACCGTCATCGGTCGTTGTCGACGATAAACAATTTTCCAAGTACTTACGTGGTGCCATTGGGCATTGGTTATAAATACAAGTATACTCAGTTCAGAATAAGAGCACACCAGGCGGCCACGGTCAAAACTGGTTTTGCTACGTAAATCTGCAGGTGTGCTCTTATTCGGAATAGATTATGGTATACTAGTATTTATATATATTTATTATAATCAATGTGAATGTAGTATGTACCTAATACTTATAAGTTATAACTTAGGTATAATTAAGAAAATGTTTCATAGAATGAAGGATCTGGAAGAACTTTGACATGATGATAATTATAGTGTAATACTTAACTAAAATCGAAGTCTTATTTTTAGTTAATTATATTAAATAGGTAGCTAATATTTTACTTATTATTACTATTTACTACCTATAAGTAATTTTAATTCGTTATCAATGTTTATTTTGTCTTTTTAAGAATTATTTGATACTATATTACTAAAATAATTACCTACCTACGTCATACATCTAAAATAATTCTATTGTATTATTCTATTTTTGATGTTAAGACGTACAAAATAAAACAAATATATTTATTTTACCTCTAATAGAAGCTTAGAAAGCAGTAAAAATACCAGGTATTTGGATATTTGAAATTTGCCCAAGATAATAATATTTATAAAATCTACAAATTTAATAATCGATATTAACGATATTAATCAATGGATCACCAGTATCATATGCCTGCAACACCAGACACTAGTATAATACTATAATATTATATTTGAGTTGGTAATATAATAAATTATTGAGCATATTATTATGCTTCATAAATAAAAACATACTTAATCTTTAAATATGGAAATAACCGACACACAAGAACAATTAATATTCGTATACCTATGTAAAACAAAGTTTTAATTATAATGCGTGGGGTTATGAAATACATATTG
>NC_042494.1:88651817-88710109 GCF_005508785.2 Acyrthosiphon pisum | reverse complement strand
TCGATGAGATACGAGCGTTTGAAAATATGCATATGACGTTACAGAGCCGAAATCTGAACGATGGCATATGTTTTACGTGTAAAAATGTCTTTAGTTCAATGATTTCAATTATTAAAGATAATATTATAATTTTTTTTTTTTTGTATGTAAACTTAAGTGTTTTTTTGAGTTAATGACAGTATGACACTGGTGTGATTACTGGTTTGATAATATATTTTCTAGTTTTTTCATAATAGATAAAAGTACTACTTATAGTGAATTTTGTAAGGTTTGGTTTGTTACAAAGATATATTCAATTTTAAAATGCACCATCGTCTCAAGCACATAAATATACTTAGGATTAAGTTATTCATCAACTCTCATTAACTCGTTGAATAATCCTTTATTTACGTTAAACGATTTTTACCAAAATGTTTTTCATTATTTTGAATACAATAATACACTTAAAAAATTAAGTGTTGTGAAGTCCTTTAATCGAAAGTTCAAGTATAAACAAAATTATAATTGTAATTATTATAGTACTATTGTAATACTGTATAACAAATGCATAATAATTCTGCAAAATTGAGATAAACTTAAACTTATGATAATAAAGATTAGGTTTATATAGGTAAACAATTCAAAACGTTTTGACCTATCGGCAGTTAAACGTGAAAATATGTGTTAAAGAAAAACCAGAAAACAGTTGTTATTTTCTTATTACGCGTACAGTTGCCGTAAAAAAATGCAACGTCTGGAATGTTTTTAATCTGTTGTTTTTGTTTTTGTTTTCTTCTTTCGTTTTCGTTTTCTTTTTTTTTTTAATCGACGATAAATATTTATGGCACTTGTTGCATGCAAATTAAATCCAGACACCGCTGGCTGAGGGGGGTGGATAAATTACTTCTTTTAACAGCAATAACAAAGAAGGCGGCAGCGGCGTCGGCGTCGCGGTGGGGTGAGGAGCGAGGTGCAATAGAATAATAATAATAATAAAAAAAGTAAGAAACTTTTCCTCGTGGCGAGGGTAGTTAAAACATTTGGCCTTGAGGGAAATATGAGTCAAGGTCATAATTAAAATAAAAAGAACGCAGAAAAGTTCAACACTCCCCTTACCGACGTCGCGCTCGGTCTTTAGTGCAGTGGCACGCGATAAAAAAAAAACACTACGAGTAATAATAATAAACACAAAAGCACTCCTCCTTTCGTCTCCATCCACCGTTCGTTAAATGATTATGTTTCGCACATTTTTAAAGATTTATTTTCTTTTCACCCTTGACCTGAATTGAAAGACTCGAGTATTTTAAATACACTGCTCGTTGCCGGTATTTCCTGAAACACCGAGTCTCACGAGTCACTATCGATCGAATTATTATATATATATTATATACCAATAGCCAATATAGGTATAACCAAGCTTGCAGATGGTAACTGCGTAGTTTAAATTACAGAAAAAAGTGACGGGTGGGTATTTCTGTTAGTCACCGATTTTATTACTGGACTGCAATAGTTACAGTGTTTCACAATAAATGTGATGGATATAATAATATATTAATTTAATTTTTAAACTGTTTAATACTATCAACAAAAAATCAATCAGACATATCGATCAAAAAACAATTTTACAACCTATTTTATACTTCCTTCGGATAGGTACCAATGTGTATGCTCCATAATTAATTTATTAGATCAACTTGTTAGAATAATAATATTTTATAATATTATAATAACAATTCCGTATCAAAAGAACTTAACATATTTTATTTTGTACCTATATAATATAATGAAATGTACATATTATATTACTAGGTTTGTAATTGTATTTTTTTGTATAAGTAGATGTATTATTATAGAAGCCTACGACAATCAAGGTGATGAACATGAACAATTTAATAATAACCATATTCTTATATAATGTGTCCCGTAAAGAGAATACTTAAAGTTATGAAAAAAACCAGGTCTAACTTATTTATTTTTTAGTTAAGGGCAATTCAACTTTTTTTTAAACAAAACCTACGGCACTTTTGCTTATGTATCTTCAAAATTTTTCAACTTTTGACAGTATATTTTTAAGCTATTTTATTGTGTTATCGACTAAAATACTCAATCAAACAAGAAATGAACAAATTATATTTATTAAATTAAAAAAAGTAAAAAAGAAGGTAAGTGGATGTCGCTCTGCTGTACAGTAGATTAAAAGTGAGTCATTTTTTAATGGATTGTATTAGACTTGAATTCAATGATATAATATCATTGTATAAGAAAAACGATACTGAGCAGAGACGGTTTGTCAGTCTGGATATTTTATATTTTTATTATTTATTGTATCATGTAAGTTGAATTAATATTAAAATGTTATAATTTTTTATTCGTTTATATGGTGATAAACAAAGCGTTAGAAATTAAAATCCTATTTTTAGCGTTTTTTCGTAATTTTTCGGTGGTTTTTCCCATGGAATTTAATAACTATTGAGAAAATCGAAAAATATCCTCTTTGAAGTACCATTTTTATCCAATTTGCTAAAATATAATGTACTATATGTTGAAATCAAAGCACTCCTTCTGGTAGAAATTTTGTATACAGGATATAAAAAAAAAAACACCATTGTAAAACCAATATCTTCCTCGCTCCGCTCAGAATCTAAAAATTAGGATTTTAAAAGGAATCGTGTATAGTTCCAATACGTTTACTGGACAACAGGATTAAATGAGACATGTACTCAGTTTCACAAAGAGGTAACATTTTGGAAAAAAAGTGTTTAAGGTATTATTCGCTGTAGAGGAATAAAATTAAAATAAAAACTGTAGTGAATACGGCGTTATTTTGAGTTATACGCTATTTCCTTCCAACAAATACTATCATATGACACTAGTCAGTCACTTCTCACGGGACACATTATATAATATCAATAAAGAATATTTTGAGAAAATGTCCAATTTTTCATCGGACCACAATTAATACGTTTTATTTGTTATATAATATTATCTCAACATATCCACAGTTATAAATATATGCCTGCTTAATTTTTTGAACATATTAAAATATTTGTTATAGTTTAATTTGGTATTTAAATAAACGCATAGTTGTAGACATAATTTGTTTTTAATAATCATATTTCGGATGATTTTACAATGGAAATACATAATAATACGCCTTTCAACATTGAACTATTTTGAGTTATATATACTTGTATAATATTTGTATGTACAAGTCAGACAACTAAAGTGATGTAAAACTAATAAAGCTATATTATAGGTAAACTCTCCTGTTACAGGATTCTCGCTAAGTCTTCCGTCGTTGATACATTAACATTGATTATACAATCAATTATAATAATAACAATTTATACAACATACAATAGTACATTACTGTAATCGAAGGGCATAATAATATATAATTTCAAAGATTTCCTGGTTCCTGCGGCAGTCATAATAATAATAATAATAATAATAATAATAATAATATTGTTAGTTAATAAACAAATTATAGATGATGCGCCGAGGAGACGCCAGACGATAATATTATGTAGGTGAATTATGCATATTAATAATAATAGTTATATAATAATAATGCAAATAATAATATATAATATTTTCCCTCGGGAATTTACCATAGTTTGTAACTTTAAAAAGGGTTGTGTAATATAATTTTCCGAGGTACAAATTGGCACAATCGTATTATAGGTAATATTATTATATTATTTCGTTCTTGGCTTCATATTGATATTATCAATAATAATAATAATTTTTGCGGGTACCTACTTATACCCGCTTGTATTCATTGACAACGAACAAGTTTTTTAATATACGCAACCGCGACCTTATATATTATTATGTATATTATAATATAGGATGCTGTTATCTTTCGCAATGTTTTACGGTTGAAAACCGTAGGCAGGAATAAAGTATATTTAAAATGAAAACCACAGAATTTACTTTACTCGAAAACTTTTATTTTTCTTAAGTGAATATACATTTTAAAGAGCACGTTTGCTTTCGAGCACACTATATACAACATAACTTACTATGGACTGTATGATAACGGTGTTGATAATATTATTACTGATTGAAGTTATACTCGAAATCAAACAGATGCCTTAAAACCTATTGTGGCTGTACAATGTATACAATATATTATTATATTATAGTTCCGTCTCTAGCACGACGACGACAACACAGCTGTACCAGCAGACCGACAATATGATATAATATTCCACGGGCTTTCTCAGATTAAAATTCTCTCCTCGATCTGAATCGACAATACCTATATATATATATTATATACATCTACGACACATACATGCGTATACGGTATACGAATTATCCCTTCCGGGTCCCCGCGGACCGCGTGACAGGTATACCGCGTTGGTTATATAGGTATATAATATGTAATATACCATTATGAATATACCTACGTATACGCAAATCGGTACCTATACGCATAATATTTGAATATAAACTATTATATGCGCGGGGTCTTGTTAATTCCAGGTGGCCCGGACATCAGCATCAAAGGGTTACAATATTATATACGTGGCGAGTAAAATGTTTAGTATATATTCACAAAAGAAAATCGTTGCCGATCGATTGACGGCGGCGGTGACGCTGGCATAATGCGATTGATTATTACTGTAGGTACCTTCTATTTTATCGTAGGTATACGTGCAGTTATAGTATTTCAGTATTATACACTGCAGGTGAGATCTACTGAGATTTGCATTTCCCACGGTGACTGTTATAGCGGATCTCATATAATATTATGATATGATCGTGCGTATTATTTTTGCAACCACGTACCGGGTAAGCATACTGCATTATTTGTATATCGTCACTGTGACAATATAATATACATAATATTCATATTGTATACTTATAGGTACCCGTGAAAATTCGTTTGTACCGGGCCCTCATCGTGTTGCGTATGTCTTCTCAAGCCCGAACGTAGGGCTACGATTATATAGGTAAGAATACGAAGTATAATATGATAAAATATTATTATTTTTGTTGAAAGACATTTTCATTAGGTATATTATTATATTATAACTAGCCAACCCGTCACAGCTGTGACATACCCGTGATTGGTTGTTTATTTTGCTTCCGGACAATGAGATGTATAATTTTTTATTCAAATTTTATCGTTTAATGTGATCGGCAAGTAAATATAAAAATGGTTGATGAAAACGTATTGAAATGTTTCTAGCGCCAATAATGATAAATATATTTTTATTAAAAATAGCTGATCCCGTGCATTTTGTTGGCCGTTAAATGTACCAACTCTATATGACTCAAACTTTGTTTAATTTGTTATTTAATATTCGGTGTATGGTGTTCAAAACTTATCTTGACTTTTCCGTTGCTCAGAATAAAAATTTTTATTCACAGCAGTACCTATACTATCACGTAGGCAATCTATCTGCGGTAGATCGTGGACTCCGTGCTATTTGTACGTAAGTGTATGATTTAACTCTAGAGTATCAAAGTTATACCAAGTTTGTCGTTTTTACTTAATTCCACTTACGGTGGATTAATATAATCAATTAATACAAAATTCTAACCTAACCTAATAGTGCTAAAATCCAATGAATAAAAAAGAACAAATTTAACCCTTTTTAAATTAATCTATGTTCTTCCCAGAGGTCTAATCTACACACAGACATTCATTTATATATTGATGAAAAATAATAATACAAATCAACAAACATGCCCGATTAACCAATAGCAACCAATATATAATACACTATTATTATTTTAATCTGCAACAATAAACTAAATTTTTTATTATTTAGTTTATTTTTTTCTGGACAATGGCACCACTGTCGTATTTTTGACATCTATATTTACTACTATTCTGGTGGATTTTCCTAAAATGTTCTTTCATAATAACCTTGTCCTGACAATTACGAAAACAACAAAAAAAGAATCAGCCAAATCGGTTCAGTAGTTTTCTCGGTTAGCGCGGTCGTAGAAAACCCCTTACAATTTTATATAATAGTATATATCTATAGGTATAGTTCATAAATGCCCGTACAGCAGTTATAAATTATATTAAATAAAAATATTGACAGTCGATTATTTTATAACAAATTACACCTATTAACCTAACATAATTATTAGGTTTTTATCATTTATTACCCACCGTGAGTATAATAATATAGTAGAATATATAATATATAATTATTAAGATAAGACGCAGTGATAAAATTTGGCATGGACAAATTGCGCCTAAAACAAAGTTTTTGTTTAGGGTCAGTGTACCAATTGTGCTTGTATTCAAATTTGTCTGCCTTCAGATATTAAAATATTGTTGTTCGATCTAATTCCATCAACATCAACATAAGTCATAAACAATCTACACACTAAAATGTTTGAAAATTAAAAATGTATTTATTGATAAATTGATTATACTGGTTGAAGTGACTGGTTATAATATATTTTATAATAGTATTGGGAATTTTATGAATTAAGAATTTTTATAATCAATATGTTATTATTATTGTCAAAAAGTTTAAATGTGAGTTATACTTTAACTGCAATAACTTTAATTTTAAATAATTGACGATCAAAAAGTAACTTGTTAAATGTAAAGAAAAAAATTATTTATTTATATTATATTATGTATTACGTATTAATACTCTCAAAAAAATCAATTAGTTATATAATTATAATGTATAACTAATTAATACATTTTCCTTAGGTATTGTAAAATGTTTTGAGGGAAATTGGTCTGTCTACCTTAAGATGTATAAAGCGCAATTATTGGTATATGAAAAGATCATTTTAAGCGTAATTGGTAAACTGCCGATAAAAAGAACAACCATCCAACTTCATGAATACTAATTTTATAATAATAACTAACGGTTAAAAAGAATTTAGTTGTAAAATCAATAAAATCACAAGAACTTGAGTACAGTTATTTTGATTCGACTAATATCATAACTATATTATTTTGTTGAAAATATTTTGTGGTCATAATATGTATCACTATTCCTTATAAACAATTAGTCAATTAGTATAATATAAAAGTATAATAGTTTTGTTTAATTAATTTCCAATAAATCGCGTTGTGCTACACCTGCTGAACTATTATAATGACAACATTTTTTATATGCAATTTATTGTTTAGATTGCAAAATAATAAACTAATAAGTAATAATATATCGAGAACAAAGACAAAAACTGTATCTCTCGCGTTTCCGGAACATTCTACTACGCACTTGTAAAATAAAACAATTATGAACATTTGGTGAATACTGAATAGTCGCTGCGAAATAAAACGTCTTTTCAATGCCGAAAATATAAAAGTGTCTATGTGACTTTCCCGTGTACCTAAAGGCTAAAATGTTTTACAGTTGTAGGTGTCTACATATATAATAATAATATGTAGTTACGTATAATATCACTAAACGTGTACGCAAACCGTTGCAGCAATGACTTTTATAAAGTTTTTTAAGTGCGCGTCGCGCGGGTAATAAAAAAATGTGTCAAACATTAATAATGACAGCGTATTATATTATACAATTGATATTACGTTGAGTAATATAATATTAAATTACTTTTGACGCCCGCTGCAGTGTCACAGGCGGATGAAAACGGCTTTTATAAAAGACTGCCGGGTGAAATATATATATTAATAATACGTTTAAAATGAAAATAATAATATAAATTTGTCGTTTGTATTTATATTTTTGTGTGGATATATAGGTAATATAATTGTTGCACACAAAATATAGAACTACACGATATTATAAAAACTGTTATTTAATATTATACAGGAAAATATAATATACATATAACGGGTTTAATAGACTAGCGTACCGATTAAGGCGTTCGCTGTAATAAAATATTAACTATTAAGTTTTTGTTCAGTTATTCTGTTGCGGAAATTTTGCAAGAATTTTGAGTATACAATATACATAATATAATATAATATAATATTATATTATTATTATAATATATTATATATTAATATAATATAATATTATAATATGTGTATACTATTCGTCCAATTAAAAAATCGGTACACACTCGTATAATATATTGTAAAAGTAAATTATACGAGTGCAAAACAATTAGGGTAATAGTGTTCCTAAATATTATACTTGAACGATAAACCCATTAATAATAGTGTCACTATAGTGAGCCCTCAAATATTATACGAAATCACTGTTACCTATATACCTTGTCATCTCGATTACGGCGTATGGGAATTATACTCGCGCGTGTAATCTACTAATTGTATGTTAAATCTCATATTATTATTATCACATCTTTAATATTAAATATTTGGTTCGAGGTTTAAAATAATAATGCTTGTTTTGTACTAGAGCTCACGTGCAGAAAGAACATTTTTTTCGATTAAAATATTTTCTATTTCATATGGCCCATAAAATCGTTCATTAAACTTTCTTTTATGGAAACGGCCGGAAATCATACCTTTCGTTTTTGGCGGAAATGGTCAATAATATTTTAGGAGAAACAGCCCATAAATAATTTTTCGTTATGCGCCCATGTAAATACGTATGATATAATATTATTGCACACGTAATATATTATTATGTTGTGTTTTTACTTTTTAGACAACATCGAAATGATTAAAAACACTAACAAGTACACGCGAGACATGCCGGCGAGTGACGTGCGTCCACGTCTCGGCTCACCCTCTTAGTCACTCATAATATTTTAATATACAGGTATTATATACGACTGCACCCAACGCCTAACCTGCAGCTGTATAGGGGCGGCGAAGGGGTGGGCTCGCGGATATAATTTGTGTGTATATAGGGGAGGTCACGTTGCACGTACACGTTCCGTACTTACACGCACGCACACGCACACGTATACGTAATAATATATGTTTGGGCGGCGGCGGCGAGATAAAGTGAGGCCGAGAGCGAGCGAAACAATATGATCGATTTTCGCCCGTTGTCCTCTCTGCCGCGCTCGAGGCGTGTGTGTGCGTGTGTGCGTGGTGTGATGTGGTGCGTGGTGTCCTCCCTCTCGCACGCCGCCGCTGCCCGACCTCCGAACACCCACCCGACACCACGGCCGCGTTCAATTCGCCCGGGCGGCCATCTTGTTTCGGGGGTGGACGGCGGTGTGCGCGCGCCCAGCACACACGCATGCACCACATTCGCGTCACGTGTGCCACCGACGACGACGAAATCGCTCGCACGAGTGAGGCTGTGGCCGGCCGTCCGCGCCCGCACCGCAATTGTCCGCGGAGGACTACGCTCGCGGTGCGGTCCGCAATGGCGCAGCATATTATCGGAAAAATATCCGAATAATAATTGCTTGAAAGTTTTATACTTTACTCAAACTTACTATAATATCGAAAATTAAACGTATCCAAAACCCCGTATACGGGTTCCTACTCGTATATAAAAGTGCAAACAAAATATATGAACAACATCCCTTGAATGACTATAGCTGCAATGAGTATTGATATTGTGAATCATTTGCAGAAATAGAAGAAAGTTCAATGACGTGCTTATTGGCTCTATTCGAGTTACTTAATAATTCTCAAATTGACTGTCCTGCAGAGCGATCGAGTCAACTAATACCCTTGAACATCCCTTATTGTCTATTACTCATCGCCGTGTATCATTGCAAACATTCTACGCACCTATACTTACCGCTAAAATTACAGTTATTTGGCTACGATTAACTGCAGAATGCGCTAATAATTAGTGAACTACAGGCAATTCAATAACAATTTTAAATTATGACCCAACTATAGGTCCTTCCTCTAATTTCTAAATCATGAAGAGACAAAATATAATAAATTATATTTTTAATTGTTATAAGTTAATTAATTATGTAGGTACATTAAATAATATTTTTAGCTAATAAGTATTATATTGTTAGTACCTACTGTAGTATTATAGTATATTATCGACAAATAAATACAATTTTGGCCACCACAAATGTCTAATACTTTTTTACAATCGAACTTTTGTTCTCGTAATTTGTCATATGCTTTATACATTATATTATATTGTATTATATTAAATGTTATTATATTTTCATATCACAAAACGGTGCTAGTATTTTCAGTTTAACCAAGAAGAATACGCCGTGCAACACTCTTTCTTATATATTATATTAACATTTGACAGTGTTTTTATCTTTAAAAATGCAAGTGCTATAGATCATGGAGTAAAATTCGGAAAAATGTGAAACCGAAATGTCGACAGTCCACCGTGGTTGGCGAACAATGCGCAGTCGAACGTACATGTCATATAGTCCTGCTAGCGAATACCAATACTATAAACTTTATCTTCGCTCCGTTGCAAAATGATTTTCGAAAGTTTCACGTTCCTGCAGGGATTTATAATATAATATTATTATTTTCCTTGTCGACGTGTCCTGACGCCCTTTCCCTATCGACCCCCTCCCTCACATTGACGTCAACCCCCCGTCGTTTTTACTCCATCTCAACCCCTCCGCCCCACTGTTCGAATAGTAGATCTTTGTATACTTACCCTGCATAGCGTGACGGTCGTGGTAATGTATTTTCTTTATGTCAACGTCGCTATTCGGAGGGAGCGCGTAAGATCGAAGGGAGCGCATAGGATCGTAGCTATATAGCAGATTTGGGGAGAATCATCGAGTAAGAGTATACCTATACATAAACTTACCATGGGTATGATTTATATATATAATTCCACTCACCCCATCGGCCTAGCTCAATCATCCCGCCCCCATAAATTGTGTTTTTCCGTGCACTTGTTTCGAATTTTTCGTTTCATATACAAACACCTATAGTATTATTGGTTATACTGCAGTGATATTATTTTGTGTCGTTTCATGCGTCACAATATAACATATATTATATATATAAATGTATACAAGTAACTAAGTAAGAAGTATATTATATAATATGGTCGCAATTTTCGTTATGTGTTCACGTGATATATATTATAATATATTCGTGTTAAATTTATGAAAATTAAAAACGTATTAACGGTTTGTTGTATAAAATAAATTATAAAATGTCATTGACATATCCAATACAAACAACCTCTTATTAACAAATTACCAGGAAAAAAAGTGAGAACATTGTTCACCGTATAACATAACATTTCCAAGAAAACCGAAAAAAATTCAAAATTAATTTACCTATATACATTCTTTTGCTGAATGTTTATAACTTAGAAAATATTATTATGTGTTTGTGGTAAATAATTATGTTTCAATAAAGTTTATATGCATGACGAGATAAGTATATGCCTATGTTAATCTATAGTCATACGTAAGTATTTATTATATTTATAACCTATAAGTACGAACGATTTTATTCTTTTGAAAAGCGTTGGCGACAGATTCAAAGGCTTGACGACAACGACGATGACGACACCAGGAAATGATACCGTTATTGGATTTCAGAAGATAAATGGCGTCGCGAGACTGAATGGCACTCGTGTGGTCGTATTATATATAGTGAGTTTCCTATAAAACACTTTATATATATTATTAGTACGGGTAATATCCTATTCCCGTGCACTTTCCATAGCAATCCGTCGTGTAAGTGCGCCATGGTTTTTGTCAGAGGAAATGTCTTTTGTTCAGAATAGAGAGATTTTAGGAGATGATATTGCGCCCGTATATTATTATGCGGAAGACCTTGTACGTCATATAGTATAGGCGTATTACCTATATTATATTATTATACTCTTGCACCTATTGAAATATAATATTATAGAAACCACTAGACGCGTGATCTAAGCCCTAAAATGAAAATATTATGACGTTTACACGATAACTCGATAATGACTGCTGCGATAGGTCGTTAATACCACCGCACGATTAATAGGACGATATTTGTTCCGATAGAATGATAAAAATGTAATATTTTATATTATAATATTATGCTAAAAACATAATATTTTATCAGTAGCCAAATGACGAGCAACTGTACGCGCTACACAATCGTATATTATTATTTTTATAAGCGTGAGTACTTCCAGAATTACAGTTCTTCTTTCATTTGACATTTAAAATTTTAAATATCGTATAAATCACCTTGAACGTTCAATTATAATATATATTATATACAAAAAACAGACTTGGAAATAATTTTGTACAAATTTAGTTGTGGACACTTAACTCCGTAGACAATTTGAGTACTACTACAACTATGTTATTACAATATTAATTTACAAGTATATTACAATCCACCTTTACACAAACTATAATATTATAATATTACCTATAGAGTTTTTTTCACCTAACGTTTTAAATTTTAACTATATATATATAAATTAACTATATTTTCAATTGTTTTAAAAAAAAACAATTTAATTATAATGTAATTTAATTATATAACTTACTATGTTATAAGTATATAACATAATTATTAATAGTTGTAAATTTGTAATATTGAATTTTTATTTATTTCTGTAGTCTTAATTTTAAAACATCTCAAATGTTTAATTCTATAACTCTAGTTCTTACAAAATATTGAGATAATTTTTAAACAACTTGATGAACGTTACCTATATTATTATCTACTCAATATAGTATATACTCCTCACTTACTGGAGGTCAAAATATTACACGTTATGAAAATAGGCTGATACTGGAAATTTAAATTATACCTACCATATTTATAAGTTTATAAAGTTATAACAAAGTACCCCATGCCAAAAATGTCAATTTTTCAAAATCAATTTAATCAGTTTATAATCATACACCTATAGTTAATATACCAATGGGATATTCAATTTTAATTTTTTTTTTTTTTTTTTTATTAATAATTTAATGACTGTAGTTAATTTTAAAACCTTTTGTTAATTAAAGTATTTGTATTGATAAAATAACATATTTTGTATTCTACAATGATAAACATTCATTTAAAATAGAAAATATTTTTTTTTAATCATCAAATTTATAACAATGCAAGTTAAAATTATTTCCTAATAACTACGGTTTTAGTTGAAAACTTGTCATTAACCACCATAAAATTTAATTTAAATTTAAAAAAATATACAAGCAGTAACTAAGTTACTATTATATTATCGTTTAAGTTAAATAACGTTACATCGATTAAGATGTAAATGAATGCTATAGATGATACAATTTAAATATTTTACGGGATTAAATAGATTAAACATTAAATTGCGCAGTGGAGACAAAACATTCAACGCTGAAACGAAACACATTATTGAGTACTTACCTAATTTATAACTAAATAGTAAATTTATATTATTGTGTACGTAAAATAATATATTATAATATTATACTGTAGACATACTATTTTCTATGGCGATAACTGTTTTTTCTGACAACATTCAAAAGTTTTAAGAGTTTTTGTAATAATCCTTTTGACTCATTATACAATTAATAGGGTTGTATGCCTGTGCAGTATATTATTTAAAGTTATTAAAAAATTAAAATGTAAAAATATTACTACAGCTGAGGTTCATTATAATTTATAATGGACAACTTGAATTTAATACAAATACGTTTAACACAAAATATAAGAATTACGGAGTTTTTCTCGCAAAACTTAAGTATCTTATTGTTCCGCGGTAATTTCGTTTTAGAATAATATTAAATTTCCTATTAAACTATAGGTACCTTATTATAATATTATAATTTAACATGTAGCTGTGAGTAAACACATTTTTTCAAACCAAGGGTGTTGTGAGCTTTACATTCAGTTTTTCAAGGACGCATAATCACTGTGCTGCAGTAAATACGTATGTAATAAATATATATATATTTACACGCTGCAGTTGTATAATATATTAATATGCGAGGAAAACTTTTGTTTTTCGCGCTTCGCGTTCAAGAATACCAAAAAAAGGAAAATTAAAAAAAAAAAAAAAACAGTGCAATAAACATTTACTGCCCCGAATGAAAAGCATGCAAATTTAAGTGTATCTCTTCTTTTTTTTGCATATATTTTCAGACCACTCAGTGTTGATTCAGACATGGATTTAAACACAAAACTACGTTTTTAATGTAGATACCTTAATATTATAATATTATAATACAATCATGGCGTTGTCAGTTTTGATTTGATTTATAATAATTATATTAATTTTATGATGTATTCAGTCTGTGATCATCTCTCTTCGACCATATTATATTATAATAATATTAATAACGAATTTTGTCTGCTTAATATTTTACGCTGCTTAATACTTCAGGTACGTTCTGTATAATATATGATTCCGAATTCAAATAATAAATTTATATTTTATAACACTTGATTCTTTAGTTAGTTTAATTACTGTTGAGTAAATACTTCAGAGAATTTCGATATACTTACTGCAGTTAACAAAAAATCTATTTATAATAACTCTGAAAGCACTGCCTCGTGGCAGAGAAGTATGCAGATCACATTGTATTGCAAAATAAAAGTTACACAAAAATATATTATAGTTAATCTGTACCTGATGTGCAATGTTGTTCTTTTTCGTTAGTTTTTGACTTAACTTATTTGATTTTTGTATCTCAAAAGAAACAAAATTCGTTCAGTAAATTCATTATTATTTGGAATTTGTTTTATATTTTGATATAATTCTTTATACGTTGTATTAGTAAATCACTATATTTAATATATATATTTTTTCATCAATATATTGTTTCATTTTTGTTTTATTTTTTTTCAAAACAAACGATATCCAGTCTTGTAATCAATGCTAAAATAATTAAATTCTTATAAAAATGCATTTAATTTCGCTTGCCGTACGCCTTACGTGTAATGTGCACTATTCTCTTTGAGCGGTAAATAAACAAATGACAGTGCCTGGTAAATACCCAACACAAACATGTCTGACTGTACGGTTGCCTGATACACATGCAATCGGGCAAAGAATATATTATTTAAAATCTGTGGTCACAAATGTTAAATGCTATAGCTAATATTATTATTATTATTTACCTACTTAACATATGTTATACTATTCAATATATATTATATTCAATACATATTCAATAAGAGTTAGTTTGAAAAAATAATATTTTTAAAACACTATAATGTAAAAAGTATTTTACAATTAACAACAATAATAATAATAATCATTAAATCTTCGATGCTTATAACAGCACAAAATTAAATGTTTGGGCTTAAAATATATTTGTATTTTTTGGAATAGAATTTTTAAAACGTGGTACATTTTAAGATTTTGAACAACTCTTTAGATAATAATACATAAATACATTATGCATAATAGGTACCTAATACAACAACGTGCGGTTCTGCAGGAAAATCATTATTTTAATACAATTCACGTATTATAATTGTATTAATATTACCGATCGTAATACAATAATGTTATTGTACACGATTTAAACCTACCTATATAACATGTACCTATGTGTCTATGAGTTTATCTCAAGACAGCTTACCCGCAGGTATGTTCCGTTTGATAATAATATCAAACGCATAATATAATAATACTAATAATATAGTGTCATCTGCAGCTACAGCGGTGACGATGTGCACGGCTTTGAAAATCGCATTTAAATAAGGAGTAATTGTATAGGCAATTCTCGGGCAGACGTGTCACATTAATGGTCTATACTTACGAGTCTATGTGCAGTATATTATAATTATTAATTTAATATCACATAATAATATTATTAGGTACCATAATATATTAATTAATTTGATATCACATAATAATATTATTAGGTACCATATCATAATTAATTTAATAACACATAATAATATTATTAGAATAATGCGATTATTTTGCGACAAACGTATATTAACTCTGCCGATGGGTTTTTTTTATTTTCTCTCAGTTTGTAATTCGCAGCGAGGTATAAATGTATAATACGCGTACGCCCGCGCGTGGCACGGTCGTAATTATGTTCTACTCCGATGGCCTTAATAATCTCTAGTAACCGCCTTTATTGCGCGCGATATGCATAAACTTTAGAACGCTCAAAAGCGCCACATCCATCTTCTTAATAGAGAAAAACTTTCCTTCACTAAACCTGATTACACTAATAAACTTGGGTAAACTATCTGACCTAAATTATTAGTATATTGAGTGTATAGAACGGTTTCGTTATTCCTATAATATAACAGAATATTATAATATTATTATCGTTATTAAAAGGGTTTTTAATTAAACAGCTAAATTAATTATTTCAAAAATCGGAGCACAGTTTGATTTAATATTGTAATATGTCACATGTAATCGTGAT
This sequence comes from Acyrthosiphon pisum, assembly GCF_005508785.2. Classification (NCBI taxonomy): domain Eukaryota; kingdom Metazoa; phylum Arthropoda; class Insecta; order Hemiptera; family Aphididae; genus Acyrthosiphon; species Acyrthosiphon pisum. Next base: position 88,693,966 of record NC_042494.1, on the reverse strand, counting down.
GAAAACTTACTAGTGTTATTCGCATTTCGTATCACTAATGATTTTGAACGTTACAATATCTGCAGACTTCTTACACAAAGTGAAAATGTTATATTCACATTTAAGATATGTGTTCATTATTATATAGGTACTGGTCCCGTAGCCCGTAGGCCCACGTAATGTGCAGCGTACGTGTAGATACTCAATGAATTAGATAAAATGATGTGATAAAGCCAATATTTTAGTAGAGCATCATTTAATATGAAGTATAGTTATTAAGATAATTATTTAGTTTTAGATACGTTTTAATGAATAAATGAGATCTACATTACTATCATAGACTGCACTTGACTTACACTCTGTATGAGCTTACAACAGATTACAAACCCTTTTCCTTCGCATCCCTGAATTGTAATATTAAAAAGGTATTTACTTTATTTTGATCTTAAAATTTTCTCACAAAATAATAGTAAAAAAAAAAAAATACTGGCATGTATCGTGTAGTGTAATATTTTTAATATTATCATAAATGATAAAATTTGTTTAATGTGATATGTGTATATGTGATTTTTTTTAATGCAGACAATTCAACGATCCATCTATATTATTTATTTATTTTTATAAATTAAATATTATATATTTTATATAAAATAAATAATAATTGAATAAAAAATCTCGGAAAAAACTCAAATGTTGGGATGAAAGAAGCCACATAGTGATGACGCTCTCGATTATATATTTTTATACTTTATTAATTATTATTGTAAGAGATTACGACACTATTTATCTACGCTTTAGGCATCTTTACCAGGAATTTATTGAATACCACTTCAAATTTAAAATTTATTTTTTAATTTTTCAAACATATTTTACATTTTTTAATATATATGTAAAAAAAATAGATATTATTATTTTAATAATTTTGTCCGCTTTCAGTTGTAAGGAGGAAACTAAATTACAGTGGACAGCTGCCAACCGTGCCCTCCCTCCCACACAGCTAACCCTTATAACATTATGGTTTCTATCGTTTACTATTCCTACTGTTCTATAACCATGTGCTGGTTATTTTTTGTGTATAATATATATGTAGATATTTTGTATAATATATATAGATATTTTCGTATAATGTTCGGTATAAACATTGAACACGTTATCTATACATCGGTTGAGTTTATTAAATTGCCGCGTGTACCTGTACGTATATAATAAAACTTGATTAAAGCATTCGGTGGGTATGTATATCGTCAAGCGAGTAAGTATTATAATAATACAAACAAGCGCGTGCGAACCGAAGCGATTAAGTTCGTGATAATAGACGATTTTTTTACGTGGCTGACAGTTTTATTACTAAAGTCATTTGGAACAGTTATTCGAGAAACGTTTACTGGTAAGGGTGGTAGGGACTATGGTTATTACGAGTCCGACCGAGTTAATCGGGAGCAATGTTCTTCTACGCACACATTGACACGCGACTCGATGGAAATAAAATCAAACACTGTACCTAGTTGTATTACAATTTACAATAAATTATAGGAATGCGATACGAAAGGGACGGACAATTTATTAACGGGATAAGATGTTTGCAATTCGACTCACCAGTGTGCCCGCCGTTTATCGTTATAATAATATTAATTTATTTAATACTACATAAAAATAATTATTGTTGAAATTAATAAAATTATGATATGAATATTGTAACCAACAGCGGACGCCGCCATTGTGCTGGTGGCAACCAAACATACGCCGCTGCTCACGTAATAGTAACAACCACAACGTTAAAAATATTATAAGGATTAGCTTTTTTTTAGGGGGGGACCAGCGTTTAGCGGTGACGTGAATCTATTCGTACTTAAGTGTATACTATCATAGAAAGGCACCGATTAATGGTTATTAACCTATAATAATATAATAACATTTCAAGAAACACAATGTTTTAAATTTGTAATCGACGATGGTGACGCACAGTGGCCACACTAGTATAATGTCCAGGAATGTTTTTGTGATTGTGAACAACAGTTAAAACAACAATAATTTAAAGTACTTAATATAAAATAGGTACCTAGTAACCTACACGTCTTGTACAATTTTTTTGTTTCTCAATGAAAATTTATAATATTATTGTGTTTAATTTATGCTATGAAAACAAACTACCTAACTTTACGAAAAATAATAAAACAATTTTTTTTATAGGCATTCAAAGTTTAGATGAGTGGAGTACAATATTTTAAAAGTAATTCACCTCTTACTAACGTAATACGTGTATGTGTACCTACTTATTGTGTTATTATTAAGGATAATATTATTATGTTTACGAGTACGAATATTGCAAAATGGGAATTTATTTGCTTGATAGATTTAAAAAAAAAATTCTCTTTGGTATCCCGATATAATATAATATAATGAGTTATGACCTATATTATTATTCCATGTTTGTCAAAAGGAACTTTCTGCGAGTCTATAGTGAAATGTCGTTTTTATTAAAATGATCTGTCTTCGATTTTTTTTTACCAAATTTACAATTTACTATTTTTTAGCATGATTACATCTGCAGTACACACGCGATCTTTTTTCAAATTCAATGTTACAGTAGAAAATATCATGCCTAAATGTTAAGTACAAGTGATATATTGTAAAGCTAGCGCTAGCCCCAAGCCCCTACTATCTCTAAAATGGGGTCATGGGGGGAATTTACTGTCAAGTGTTTTAATGTGTCTCTCTTCGTAGGTTTATTAAACGATATACCTGTCCGCCTAAAGCTGTATAATAATATGATATACTCATATTCGTCTATAAACTTAAAAACTCCTATAATTATTTTAATGCTTGATAGATATTATTCAATTTTTATTTTAAATATCAGTATAAATTCACAATATATGTACCTATATAGTATGTCTTATAAAATACGTTTTAAGTTTATATGCAATTAAAAAAAAAACATAATAGATTGTTTAATGTTCTTTGTACGGTCCTTACAGATTACAGTAACTGTACATAGTAGACTGTTGCATAGGTACTTTTAGTATACCTGTATACCTATTAGTGTTAGAAAATTGTGATTAAAACAAATATATCGTGGCTGAAAAAAACACAGACAAACACCCTGTAGGTACTTTGTAACTGATTTGTAACAATATATATATAGTAAATTATTAGTTTATTATTATATGTAGGTCGAGGTTTCCGATTCAATTCTCTGTCCACGACGTGCTGCACGTTTGCGTGCTACGTATTATTTCTCTATTTATTTTTTAGAGTCACTCTCTTATTAGGTACGCCATTCTAGGTACATCTAGATACTTACTCTATAAGTTTATATTTTTTCAAACGATTTGTGTAAACCCGTCATACAGCTCAAAAACAAAATTAAAATATTGATATTCAGCGTTACAGACAACATTTGCTGTATTACAAAAATAATTCTTAACATGTCTGCGCATTCGACGTGATCGATCTTGATGATCGCAACAATATTTGGTCGGGGAAACCGCGGTGGTGGCGAGTTAATACTAAACGGATCCAGCACGACTTTGTTCGGTACCTACAGATCTTAAAACCAAATTATATCACTAGGTAATAAACTAATAAATAATAACATAACAGAATTATAATAGTACTAGCTGACCCCGCAATGCTCTGCTATTGCTAGAGTTTCGTGATTGTTCAACTTCTTTTGGGTGTAACACGCTCTGGGAGCAATGTCTTTTTAAGTGAAAATTATATTATATTTTAATTTATAGCCATCCAGACCGGCGTTGACCGTAAAATCCGAGCTTGTGATTATGCGAGCAGTATATTATCAGGTATAGGCAGTCTACTTGCGGTAGATTGTGAACCAGGTAGGTTTGTAAGTAAGTATATAATTTAACTCTTAAGTATCAACAAATGCAAACAATTTGTCCACCGAAACCGTGGTTCAAACTCGATATATTCTGTACTAAAATACACAGAATTATCGCATTAATAATAATTATTATTTTTATTAAAACCTATAGCAACTATTTATAAACAAAATTTCCATCGTAAATCTCAAAATCCCTGTTTGAAAACCTCTCCGGGTGTGACCTTATGTAACAAAATGTAGCCCATCTTCTAATCAGTGGCGTAGCAAAGGTATGGCGAACTGTGCCTACGCCAGGGGCGCAAAAATATGCTTTAAAAATAGTACTTATTTTTATTCTACTTTCAAAATGAAATTTCTTCATAATACATTTCGAAATGATTTTGTTTATCTGCACAAACTACGTAATGATGAATTGTGTTCCATTAACTTTAGTTATGATCCTGCGAAATGTCCAAAAATAACACCAAGGTTAATATAAAAGGGCTATTTTAATTGAACATGTTCCTCCAATCACTTCTAATCAAAACTACTATCCACATGATGAGAATAATCGTAATCTTAGTAATGGTGAACAGGTTCGAAGGCAATAATTAATATATAGTATTTCAAAAAAAAAAACTTTTTTGTTTTCCATGCATTTTTTTGTTCCGCAAATTGTGCTTTTATTTCTGGTCTTAGCGATTGGCAACTTTTGAACCCTCGTTTGCCTGATCATCAAATTAACTTACTGCATAAACAAAACTGTATAAAATGGAAAAAACTAGAAAAAAGGATACCTACTTGATGCTAAAACTATTGACTGTGGTCTGTGAGGTATAAAAATGTTCAAAAATGAAAAAGAAAAATGGCGCAACATTTTAAAAATAATCATATATATTATGTTTTACAGTAAAAATAATCTTGAAAATAATAAATGTTAAAAAAATATAATTTCGTCAATTTTTTTATCTTTAAAAAGGCGCATTTCCAAGTTTGCCAGAGGCGTTAATGAGTCTTCCTACGCCACTGCTTCTAATCTATCTTTGTACCGAGTTTCATCACAATTGTATGAATGGCTTAGGAATGCATAAAGGACATGGGTAGGTAGGTAGAAACATTGTTTGTGTTTTATAGGTTACGTTAAATATTATATAAGTTACGTCACGCTTGATTTTCGGATCGATGTTTTTAATCGCGTTTTTTAACCATATTTTTTTTGAATCTATAGCTATATATACCTGAAAACTTTTTAACGTCGTCTGATGGTCGATTCAGAATGTTAAGATTATAGCGACGTGTTTTTATTTTCACCCTTAAAAGAGCGTATTTCTCTGTAACAAACTTCTGGAAAGTTTTTCAGTTACATAAAGTAATTTTACACTGTTGCGTGTAGGGCACTTCTATGGATCATTATAATATACGAAGCAGTCCTTAAGACGTCATGACCATGCAATTAAATTATCAAACGGCTATATATATAAATAAAGTTATACTCTTGTACATCCCAAAAGTACTCGATCATAAAATTCTGCAGGTTGCGTGTTAAATTACAATTTGTGATGAGTATAATCTATTGTTATTATTATGTCGTATTCAATAAAACCATATTTCGGAAGTATTCAGTTTATATTATGGCATGAAATGTCCACGAATAAAATCAAAACAACGACCGTACCTATAGATTATAATTTAATAATCATCATAACGAGCTCATAACAATATGACATTAAATAATACTGACCCCGCGATGTTTTTCAATTATTAATATTTTCATCTAAAGAATGTTATAATATTAAACAAAGTATAATACTGTGATCTAACTGCACTTGGCGGAGGACTGTAAGAAATAAAAATATTCATAATAATCATGTAAATCGTATCTAACAGACGGTCACTACTTAACTAGACAATTTAATCACATAGATCAACGAGAGCGATAAACAGAAGACGGATATATATATTTTATAACTAGAGGTGGGTCGAACTCAAAAATATGGACTCGAACAAAACTTTTTAATCATGTGTCAAATCGGACTCACGCCAAGCTTTTGATTTATTAAATGTGGAATCAAAGTTTTTAGTATTTTATTAAAATAATAAACAAATATAAAATACGCATTCATATTTTTTTATGGATTTCGGTAATTTCTTCGAGTTCGGATTAACTACAGAATTTCGAACTTTTTGTTCGAGTTTGGTTTGGTGTTTTTAAAAATTAGTTTCAACTTTCAAACTCTAACCGTCTCCTAAGTTCGGTTTGATTTTTTCGAACTTTGATTTTTGAATGGTTGGACCCAACTCTACTATTATAATAATATAAGACGCGTACACTGTACATATTATATTTTCGCCCTTTTAGCGATAATTAAAAGACACCACTGACGACAGTGAATATTTTATTTGAAAATCAGAAAACAGCGCTGAAACAATTTATAATGGAATTCGATTTTTGGACGGCCAATGCCATCGTAAAGTGCTGCGCTCTGTAGTATTTGACCCCCGAACGGGCGACGGTGCGACAATATAACACACACACCTGCACGTCTTTCACGAGGCCTACCGGCGTTATTGGTACGCTCGGAATAATTGACGATAATAATATTATTATCACGAATATTATTATATTTTATTTAGCATGGCGGAAGACGAAAATATTATAATGTGTATCATTATACCTTGGTATACATATTTTCATGACGTTTAAAATTCAATATTATTGTGATTTGGACCATTTATAATATTAAAAGGGTTGGCTTGAAAAATGGGAAATTCTAGACAAGTGCGGCCTGCATTGAAGTATGAGTTAAAAAAAAAAAAATTGAAACGACGCCACTGAACGCGATACGATACGAAGAACTCACGTTTTTCGTTTTTTTTTCGGTCCGGGCCGAGGTTTATTGCCCGACACACACTACACCCAGTTAACGGTGGTCGGGTACAATAATATATTATATATACGTATATAGGTGGTCGGCGGCGAGGACTTTCGCGTGTACCCGGCCGTATCGGTGCTGGTCGGTGCCAGTCCCAAAAATTAATGCCCGGTGGCGGAACAAAGGACGGCTGGCGACTGTAAGGGGGTGGTGGTGGTGGTGGTGGTGGTCGGAGAGTTACAGCTAGGAGTGGAGGTAGGGGTGGAAGGCGCCGACTTTTCAAAACGGAGAGTGACGGGCAGGAAGAAGAAAGGTAGGACATGATAGCAATAATAATAATAATAATAATAAAAAAAAAACGTCGGTGGCGAGCACCGCGACCGTTGTACCTGCACATAGTGTGTAAAACACAATAATAATAATATATTATACTGCTGCAGAGGGTCATTCCGGCCATTCCGGGGGCGATTGTTGGATCGATACTTTGTATAAACCACCCCCGCCACCAACACAGCCGACTAATAAGGGTCGACGAACCCCGTCGCCACTTGTCTCCACTGTATCTCTTTATATATTTCGATGCGCCCCCGTAGCCACTACTTTTTATAATATTCGACAACTCGTATCGTGTGACTTGCAGGCCACAGCGCGCACGCTTTCATGATAGATATATCCGCTCAGACCGTGTTTCATTTATAATATAATAAGAATATACGATATCCGAAAGATTTCACGCTTCACCATGGTTCCATAATACCATATATATATATACGTATTATACCACAGCGGAGACCACGGAACCGAAATTTCTTGAAACTCATATGAAACCGAAATCGTAACTTATGTCTTGGCGTTGAGATCATTTCAGAACTTTCTGGTAGTTTTGATTTGAGTAAAGATTACTGTATTTACGTCTATACCATATAATCTCGTTATAAAGTGGGTGTTAAAATACGATAGTTATAATCTAATATATATAATTAAATATTGAATTTCGAAAAGGTCTATTTTGAGTTTTTATCAAAATTATCTCTGTCATTTTTTTTTTCGTGTACACATATGGACCGACATTTTATCAACCAAAAGGAGACATATCTTTTCAATAATAAAATCACCAACGTCCTTGTATTAAGACATGTCGATAAAGAAAAACTTTATTGATTTCTCAATCTAATTTCATTTTGAGAATATTATTTTACATAGACTAGTATTACATAATATTATTATAATAGTCTGTGCTTTTAGAAAACAAATTCCCTAAACAGGTTAAATGTTTCAAACAGTAAATCAGTTTTTTGTTTCCTGGAATACTTTCATTTTCATATATATGAGCCCATTTCGAAATTCACAATTGATTATATAATTATATAGTACCTCTTATTGTATAACATAAACATTTTAGTTTTTACATTAAAATTATGAATTTTATTTCAAGTCATAAAAAGGTGTCACTCCGTGGTATTATTGTACTGAAGGGGGGGTTTTTTTTTCTAAAAAAACGTATCCCATTCGTCACCGGCACATGACGTGCACCGTATGTCACACATGCACCGTGTAGTGTGCACTGCGTATAGTCACAGGTTTTTAATAATTTCCTTTTTCGGAAGATGCTGAAATGGAAAAAAGAACCCAAACGGAAGGGGAAACTGAAAAAAAAAATATTTATTATATATGCATGGAAATTCTAATTAAAACGTCTCGCGTTTAAGATGCGCGTATGTGTGTGAACGTGTCGTCGCCGTTTCCGGTATTACTCTGTTATTATAATAATATATAATGATATATAAGCGTCGTTGTAGAGTGCTTGTTATTATATTGTCGTAGTCGTCATTATTGTTATTAAATTTTGTTCATAGGTACGACGGAGACGACAACGACGGTCAGTAGCTGTTGACCGTTCACGCGTTGCCTCGCCATCAGTGTATTTTTTATTTTGTATTTTTAATTGTTCCTATGAAAATAATAAGAATAATAATAATAATAATAATTACTATAAACACACGAAGTGGTGGTGGCGGAGGCGGCGATAATTGTTTTGGCGACCAACGACCCAGTCGAATTATTAAAAAAATTAACTACGTGCGTAATACACCACCGTCGCCGTCGTCGTAGATGTAGTATTATAGCATTCAAAATCCCCTAGCTTAGTGAAAAAAGAGTATAATATTATATTTGCAATGTAGGTATACTTGTTTAATTAATTTTCAATAACCAAACCCTCTCTATACCTGATGCCAAAATCATGTGAAATCAATATTATATATAGGTTGGTCGGTTTTCGGTTAAAACTCTATGGTCATGCTAATACAATATTAAGAATCACTGCTGAAGCAGGTTTATACGAACAAATCCTTCGTGTTCTGAATGATTATGTCTTATTCGAAAATGGTATAATATTGTTAAATATTAATTAATATTATAATATTGTATGACAACGATTTTTGCGACGGGGTCGTCGACGCAACACCATCGACGCCAATGTACGGCGGCCGTGGATCACAGTGTATTTTGTACGGCGTGCGTGCTTCGCAATACGTTGTGCGGAATTAAATGATAATTTTTTTTTATGCCCGTTTGATCTTACTCGATTGATTCATGTCACAATTTTTTTATCTCCAATTTTTGTGATCGTTATATTGTTAGAATTCTCATTCGTCGAAACCGATTCTCACCGCACTCTACGGTCTTCGTTTTCTGTTACTATAATATAAGCGTAAACTGCATGCCAGTTACGATATAAATTAATTATTATAATTGCAACGATTTTGTTGTCTCCAAGTTATAATTATTTTGTTTAAAAAAGATAGCCAAATGTAGAATACATCATCATTATTATTATATAATGAATAATGATGCGTTATTATATGCGACTGTCCGGTCATTTTTTTTTTGTACTGCAGTGCACGCGACGACCGTGGCAAACCAAAACAATATTTAAATTGACCTTGAATTAAAGACAACACAAAAAAGATCCATTAGCGATCTTGTATAATATATATAAAATAATATTAATGAACTTCAAAGAAACACGCAGAAGAGCGATCCGACCACAAAATATACCAAACTGTATTATTATTATAATGTATGAGATATATTTACAAGTGAAGATTACTATTACACTACAAGAAGCTATAATACCGATCTAGAATCCTTGTCATCTAATGAAAATGAACTCATCCTAGATATCGAACTGAAAATATAGCGAAAGAACACATTATCGATTAACGATAATGGTACACAAATTACTGCATATCCATATGTACGGGGATATAACGGTTTGTAAAAATATGGTTAACGGTTAATAGTTTAATTTCCTTTTCGTGTATAGGTGATTAAAAATCTGACTAATCCGTCGAAAAGGAAATTAGTTATAACAGATATATACAGTTCACCTATATGAACATAATAACCATCAAAATCGAGGTAGGTAGGTACAGTAAACAACACAAAATAATATGCAGCAAATAATTTCAAAAATAAAAATAATATTCGACCATCTCAAATTCGTGTCTTGGTCACTATAATAAACGAGTAGGTACTAATGAGAGGAGACAGATATCGACGATAGAAATTAAAGTTAAAATGTTAAATGACATACCCGTGGACTGTTATGCACATTATTTTACCTACTCGTTACCCAAATCGGCAATCTTAAAGAAACGCAATCAACAATTTGTATTTACTATATTATATTATTATATAGTCAAGGTTGCTGACCAACCGTCGATAAACTTAAACCACACACTATAATAAATTATAATATTATAATATTATATATCATCGGCTAATGACCAAAACACGAAAACGACTGAAACCACAACTACTTAGTACTTACGTGTACTTATATAGTACTGTACCTATGTATTATATAATGCGCGTTTGAGAAATCGGTCAAATAGTATAGGTAGAAAAATGCAAAAAAAATTTACGATTTTCATAAACTGCCAGCATATAATATTATTACATATGTTATTTGAAAACCATTAAATGTTATGTACAACTAAACAGGGTGATTCACCATGCAAGCATACTCAATACTCATACATTTTTTTTTGTTTAATAATGAATTTATTTAATTTCTGATTTTTGAAATATGCGTCTTAAAGACCACATATTTTCGAAATTCTCGAGATTTTTTATACCTACTATAATACTAAAGGAGTGTATTGTGGCCTATGAAAAACTTCTGTTTTTTTTTTTAATGAGAACTCTCCCTTCTTACTGTAAATTATTAAGTGGATATTTTCTTGGCATGCCTAATATATTCAAATTTGAAAGTTAAGTTTTTCAGTTGTTAAAATGTTGATGAGACATGAGGATGATAGTCTTTAAAAATCATTTTATAAAAAAAATAATAATTAAACGTAATATCGCATGTACAGTGTTATTAAATATTATACTTGAATCAATTTTATAAACAATACATATTGATAGATTATTATAAATTACTAAAATGTTAAACAGCTCATCATCATATAGACTTATAATTTTTAATACACATAGTAAAATAATTAAAAAACAACTCGTTCGAATTTTGATACGTCAACATTTTCAGAAATAATATACAAATTAATTTTAACGCCCCAAGATATCCAGATTCTTTAAGTTGTACAAAAAAATCTCGATAATTTGTAAGGACCGATGATTAATAATTATAATAGTATTGAAAAATTCCAAAAATAAGATTTTTAATATCTGCAGAAGAATTTATGAACATTGAAGAAGAATCAACATGGTGAATCACCCTGTACCAAGTAAAACAAATAATTCTTGTTTTAAAAGGTACACATTGTATGCGAAAAATCGTCAATAATTTTCTCCGTGCTTGGCTGTATAATATATTATATTGTTTTATATGTAATTGTTGTATATTATTCACTAAGAATATATTTATTTTTAAATAGACGTGAGCTTTTGACGAATTTTAAGCATAACATTATAATATCATATATAGTGATATCGGCACATCGTATTACCGTTATAGGTATATTTACTAGAGTGTATGTCTATACTCACGGGTCGCAGTATATTATTATATTATGTGGTATATCTACCTATAACACTGCTGCACAGCAACCTCTTAGATACTTAGTTACCTATAGGTATAGGTATATTCAATGGGCCTGCAGACGAATAGAAATATGGCTGATAACGAATAAATAGCTACCTGAGTATAATGCGTGGCGCCCCACTATGGCGTATAATAACATATATTATATTAATGTTATAAGTAACCATATATATATTGTAACTATTCAAAACGGTCTGTGTTCTGAAAAATTTAAAGAATACGCATTGTGAATGCCGCATATTTTAAAACGTACACAATGTCAACATTAGAATAATATTAAAATAATATATATAGCGTGGCGTCGGAGCGTGAAATACAAATGATAAAAGTAGGTATGTCTTATGGGTATTATAATATACGCTCGTTCAAAACAATGTTTAAAACATTATTTTTTAAATATTGAAACGATATGCGTTACGCGCAGACCACCGGTAATAAATAAGCCTATTAATACAGCGTATATTATTATTAACGCGTTAGTAATTATGTCACTGCTGTGAACGATATTATGATAATATAATAATACAGAACACGCGTTGAAAGCAACTATATACAATAAACATGTGATTCCCAAAAAATACTGTACATTTTGTCGAAAATAATACGGTGATAATAATATACGTCTTGTTATTATATTATTTTATAACGACCAGCGTTAGAAGCTGCAAATAATATAATATATTGATTCTTCCCTGAATAGCCGACAGGAGTTACGGAAGTTAACCGTTGAAGATGATAATATTATCATCTATTTCGTAATGGCTTAATTAACTCTAAGCGTTATCAATATGCAGCTGTAGTCAATCAATATTTTACACTACTACGTAAAGAACTGAAAACTAGCCGATCCCGTGCACTTCGTTGCCCGTTAAAAGTGCCAACTCTATATAATGATTCAAACTTTGTTCAATTCTTTGTTTAATATTCGGTGTATGGTGTTCAAAACTTAAAAATGTTCATCAATCCTCTTGAATCTCAAAATAATTGTTTAAGTACCACTTTAAAATGTGAATTTTGGAAGATGCTTTCTTAGTGCACACATACATGGTGGTACGAAGGTGCCGTGAAAATATCAGGCCTCGAGCTATCATTATTTAGGCTCTACGTTGATCAGTCAGAAGTCTCAGGACACATTCGATTATATTATATTGTAGCCATCCCACCCGGCGAGAGACACGCTTGTGATTATGCGAGCAGTATATTTTAAGGTAGGCAATCCGTCTGTGGTAGATTGCAGACTCCGCAAAGTACGCCATACGTTATTACGAATGTTTTATTGACACATGATGTTTTATGTGCATGTGTAGGTTACCAAGACAACAGTCAAAAAATTAGCATTAGGAATACTATTTTTACTAAGTTATATGGTTTTGACCAAATTTAATATACATGTCTAAAATTATATTCGGTTTTGACCAATAGCAACCTTACAATAAAAGTAAAAAAATATTTAATTATTTAGTTTATTTTTTTGTTGGACAGCAGGTGCCACTGTTGTATTTTTGTCATTCAGATTTCCTACTTTCCCGGTGGATTGTTCTAAAATATTCTTTCATAAAAATCCTGTCCCGACAATTATGAACACAACAAAAAATTATCAGTGAAATCGGGAAAGGTGTTCTCAAGTTATGGCGTGACCAAGGGAAATAGGGATTCATTTTTATATATTTAGATAGGTATAAATCGTGCATAATATTATATTGTACAACCTTCAAAAGTGAAGTTGAAGAAGTGTCTTTCTCGCAAATATTTCACTGGATGCAACTGAAACGTGCCAAAATCACGAGCAAAATCTATACTTACCTATATCCGGTTTAAGATCGAAAGTGTCTTTGAAAAAACTCAGGGGGGCGTATGTTTGGGTGCTGGTATATTAATTTATCTTGTCCAGACATCAACGAGAAACACATTGCGACACTTCTGCGTGTGCAGCCAGTGTACTTTTTGACAACGTTCAGCTCGAAATAGACGTGTAATATGCCCTTTCTGTGTTACGGTAAAGAAAATATTATAAGATAATAATGTGCGGACGCGTTCGGAGACACAGTCGTGGAGAAGAAGTAGTGACACATATGGTCATCCCCAAAACTAAAATTAAAACCAACTGTCTTATATTACGTATAATATTATAATATGCTCTCGACAATTTTACGTGTGGTAATGGTCGTCACAGTCGTTTCTTTTAAAAACCAACGTTCGTGGGAAGTTATATTTTTGTGCGCAGTACACCTACCTATACATTAATATTATAATACCATCGATAGTGCAAACAGTCGAAAAAATAATAAATGGATGGTATTAGATTTAATTAGTAATAGTTCTAACACTCCTATATTTAACAATAACTATGAAGATAATCTGATAATATTATAATATCAAATAATAATAAAATAAAATTAATTTACACATACTTAAATAATTATTAAATATTGTATAATCTATAATATTTTATAATTATAGGCAGCGCCAGGGGGTGCATTGTACATAGTATACGCTGATTTCTAAATAATGCTTAAATTATTTAAGTTAAATATATAGAAATATTTTTTAAAATTATGTGACGGTACAAAGTTATTTTTGTATTTTTGAAAAGCCAGGGTGGGTGCAATTGTACACCATTGCACCTCGTCACGACGCTCTTGTTATAGATATATTAATTAATTATTCACCTCGTTTTGTAATTATGCAAGGCCGTGAATAGTCCTAACGATGGCACGATAGTAGGTATACTTATAAGTTATAATCTATATTATGTTTGATTTAATATTAATATTGTGTTAAGACTTATTTCATATTCGTAATTAAAAATAACGTGTATCGTAGGTAAATCTTTATGATATAGCCAGTAACATATATTATCATTTACAATTCCGAATTTCTAATGACAATATTGACATTAGTGATATTATAAGACATTGGTTTCAATATTTTTTTTAGCATAGTTACGTTTTTTTTTTGTTATTTCACTAGATGTTTTAGATTCTATTCCTATATACGAGGCTGGGAGTTATATATTGGTTTAATAATAAAACGTGTGTTTTTCTAGCCAGTAACATTATTTTACAGGAGCGGTAAAAGTGTTGTAATAAAAGTTTCATGTGTAGCTTGATTTATTGGAAATTAAACAGTACTCCCTTTAAAAAAACATTAAATACCTAATACTCCACTGGAAAATGTAAAAGCTTCTTAAAATATATAAAACAAAAAATGGTTACTAATATTTGCTACCTATATTAAGTGGATTTTCGAAGTTACGATTTATGTATTTTTTTTTCACATTTTAAATAATAAAATCAATTTTAATAATTTACTTTTTTCAGATTATAATTATTATCAGCATTTACACCTTAGGTGTACCTATATTTTATAATACGACCGAGCGGTGCGACTTATTCATTTTGCATTGTTGAAAAGATTACCATGCCCATCTTCTATATATAATAAAAAGTATTGGTTACATATTATGCTTTAATTATAATAGATTCGTCTTAGGCTTTTAGCAAACCCTGCAGCCCTTAAACAATGAACGGTGCGGGTTTATTAAATCAATTGCTTCTGATGTACATAGCATAGGTAGGTTACGTCTTGTAATATGATCGTATTTTGTATACGCAACCAGAAAGAACACGAAGAAAATGAATGCAAGTAACGCATCATTATATTATACATAAAGTATACACGTCAATCCTATCGGGAGTGGTTTAAACAATTTAATGATAATAAAAATAATCGGAGGTAAAGACGACATTATGTTATTGTCATATTTCGTTTTGTAAAAAAACAGAGATGACGGCGCGCGCGTGTCGAATTACGGTGCTGCTGAACATATAATATTCCTATTCCTACAGTAATATACAACATAATATTATTATTGTACGCGTTCTGCGGGTCGGGCGACGAAATAAAAATCTAGTCAGCCTGCAGGATACTCGTCTTACCCGCTCGTCGCAAAGGGTTGAGGCAGTCTGCAGGACCACGAGGATGTCACGCATCCTTTGCACTGGTGGTGTTTCGATTGTACATGATATATTTATATTATATTGTCGTCTACAAGTACCTAAACGTGCGCCCAGCTGTCGGCGTGTAACTGCAGCAGTAGAGAGACTAGGAGAAGAAAAAGACGTAGAAGTCTTTTCGCTCGGGGGCGTTTGCCGGATCCTTATTATTATATTTTCTGGTAATAATATAAACGCGTATATATAGAGGTAGACGTGCTTTTATTTTTTAGTATTTTTTTATTCACCGAAAACGACAATGGGTGTACGTATGCATGTGTGTGTGCGTGTGGAAGACGAAACGTAATAATAATAATAATAATAGGTCAAGCCGTTATATTCTTTACACGCGCGCGCTGTCGGTAGAACGATTTTATTTTTTTCCCTTTATGTGCGTTTTTTACCCGACTATTGTTAACGAGAGCTAGCAGTGTATTATATATATATATATAGAAGATATATATCACCGAAAGGGGGAAATGGCATTTATACGCGCATTACCGTCGAGATTTTCCGCAGAGTTGGATTTCATCACCGTCGCGTATATATATATAATATAATAATATTATATCGTACGATCGTCTCAGCCACAGAGCAGATGTGTTATACCTACGTGGGCCGCCACCGCTGGCTCCGACGGAATTTTTATTCTATTTTTTCGTCCGGGGGTGAAAAATCTAATAATAATAATAATAATAATACGAAACATATCATTGTAACAGCGCCACAGCTAAATAATAGGTGTATCTAGTCCACCGGTGGTTTTTCGTTTATATTTTTGACGCGGCTGATTTCGCGCGAGGGAAAACCTTCGGTAATAATATAGTACATCTCTAATATCAAATATATATACGTCAAACGCGTTCGGTAAATATCATATTATATGTGGATACGCCTCACAGCTATCGTATATATATATATTATATAGATAATAAGTATATAGGTGCATATAATATAATATACATCACCTCGGGCGGTCGGTCGATTTGGAAAATTGAAAATCACATCACGTCATCGGGGTGGACGCCACCACCGCCGCCTAGTCTATTAGCTAATTGACGGATCTAGACAACTATAACGTGTAAAAAACCGTTGACCGGCTTACGACGACGATGTAATAAGCAACAATACTAGCAGCCGATGTAGATATTATTATATACCGATATTATATTATTGTTGATCCGTTCGGATTGAGAAGATGCAGTTTTCCACTCTCGCGTATATCAATGAATGACGATTTAATAACAATATTGATGATAATAATATATTATATTAACTAATGGATTTCGATTGGATACCGATATAATATAGTATAGCGAGGTCGAGGTGTTCTTATTCCATTGTATAGGTTACCTTTAGGTATTAGGTATATTGAGTGGAACTACAGGAGAGGCAGGATAACGAGTCAACGGAGTTTTCATTTCGTACGTAATGTACGTTTCATCGGCAATATTATATGAGAGGATTAACGTATATAAGACATTCTAAGAAAAATTAAATTGTATTTAAATATCATTTTATGGAATTTTGCAGGTGGTCGTCTCGTATTATATTATTGTGTGTCATTGCCATTATAACTTGTTGCGTAGGTATATTTATACAAAATTATTTAGAAAATTCTTCAACGGGTAACTACTTAAG
Organism: Acyrthosiphon pisum; assembly: GCF_005508785.2. Taxonomy (NCBI): domain Eukaryota; kingdom Metazoa; phylum Arthropoda; class Insecta; order Hemiptera; family Aphididae; genus Acyrthosiphon; species Acyrthosiphon pisum. Next base: position 88,676,584 of record NC_042494.1, on the reverse strand, counting down.
CCTTAGATACACGACTTTATTCACGACTACCTATTAGTTATTACTTATTACCGTTTCTTTTGCGTTATTAAAATTAAAATACAAAAATCTAAAAAATTGATATTTAGGAGAAAATGAATAATTATAAGCAACACACCTATTTGATTTATAATTAATTTCGTAGCTTGTAGTTTTGGGTACAAAAAATCATTTGATATTTTACCAACCTTTTATATTAATATTTTCTGGATATCATACAATTTTAAAAATATTTTAGCGTTATAATGATTTATATAAATTATTTTGCAGTTAAAAATGTAAACAATTTTTAATTTTAAAATCAATTCAATGACGAGGAACTCCCGACAACAGCGAAACCTATATTATATAAGCATTTAGCAGAATTACTTCCCTAATTTTATTTTTTCCAATATGTATTTTATAATTTCCTGTACTTACATCTACAAGTATGGTATCTAAAGTATCTAAAGTCATCATAACGGATACAGAAGTACAATGCTTACGAAAAAAAAATACTCATATACCTAAGGTAAATATTATGTACCTATAATTATGTATTCGTAAGTACTAAGTATTTACATACTATATTATATATTTATATAGAACAGTGAGCTTAAATAATTGAACCAAATTATTTTTATCTATAATCAACGTTGTTATATTATAACTAGGTAATCATTAAAATGTAAATTATAAAGTACCTATACAAAAATTACACGAAAAAAGATATAACCTATTGTCTACCATAAGCCTCTTTTTTTACACTGGAAACAGACCACTGACTGCTGGCTTTTGACTCCAAATTTGTGATCAAATAGTTTTTTTTTTTAAATATTTTTTCCTTGAATTTATAAGTGTGTACCCATAGTACCTATACTATCGTTGTTTTATGAAAACACTAAACGTCGTCTGGTTAATGAAATCATAGATATATGACACATATACTTATCTTATTATGTGTGTACACGCCAAAGTACACTGAATAATATATAGCTACAGCCACACTTCTGGAAATTTACATAATTATGTCATAAACTATATGTAAATAAAAAAAATCCCCAAGATAACACATTTCTATATTTAATGGGAATCAACTGTAGAGCATACTATTTTCTAAAATGTGTTAACTAACTTATATTATTTAGTGGCTTATTGAGAAATCTAGGTATGTACTTACTACTTATAACTTATACAGTTCTACTTTCCTACGTGATATTATGTTATGGCCCTATATATGTTTTGAAAGTCGTAAGGTAAAATATACACCCATAATAACGATAAATAATATTATAATATTATTAAAGTTTGACAGTCGAATTCTTTACTCTATTTAACTAAATGTTATATTAGTTGTATATTAACATACTAAAGACTAAATTGCGAGTATTTAATATAAAAATTTAAAGATCTAACAACGCGACTACTTATTTAAACTATTTGTTTGGAATTATACTTCCATAATAAAAAGCGCCATATTAATAATAATATTATCTACCTCAGTGCAATCTCAGCGAAAGTTTGCAACTGCCCTGTGGGAACTTTTGAATGAAATGCTATAATGTATGGTGATTGGCCAAGTATGCTCACTGCTCACCTTCTTTTTTTCTTCAATAATGCATTACTAAATGTAGTTCTTCAAAATTAGAATTTTGGAATTCTTAAAAATACCGAACTACATTAGGACTATCGGGTTTTCAAAATAATGACATTTTTTGTATTACTTAAGAATAGTGTCTTGTGGAGATACAAACTTGTGCTTTTAAAATGAAAATCCTCCTTTTTTACTGTAGCAGATATTATTTTCTGAAAATGTCGTGTACCGGTGTATCTACTATAAGGATAATGATCCATGATAATGGTTTTAGGAGGTTTGGGGGCTTGAAAAATGTAGTACCTAATTAATATTAATCTGTTAACATTTATAATTTGTAAAAATTGTCAAAGTTTATAATAATATATAATATAAGTATATATTATAATATATCAAATACTAGATCCCATATTACACATATTTTACATTTTTGTAAAACCATTTGTAGGTAATGACTATTATCCTTAAAGTATGAAAATGTCAATAACTGAGAAAATTATCGTAAAAAACAGTGGTTCTAATTTGAAAAACAGAAGTTTGTGTACAAAAATGACACTCTTATTAAGACGTATAGTAAATAAGAAAAATCTCAATAATTTCGAAAATATGTGGTCTATTTAAAAATGCCAAAAATCAGAATTTAAATAAATTCTTTATTAAACGAAAAAAATGTGTGTTAGCATATGCTGGTGAATCACCCTGTATACTATTATAATACTATTATCTATAGCTGCACGTGTGTATAATATATAGATCGAGGATATCTGTAGACGCGCGGACACATGTGTAGCCCGCGCACACACATATATACACGTGTCATTGTCTTTGTACGCGGTAATTTTTTTATTTTATTTAATTTTTATTTATTAATTTTTTTGTTTTTTGTTTCCACAAGACTATAGCGGCGGCAGCTCTTGTGTCGGCGTTTCGGCTTGACCCGAGACAAAAGGGTAACGTTACTCTTTGGGCGTCCTCCTCTCCGCCGCGCCCGCGCACCGTCATCGTACGCGATAATATATAATGTTATATGTGTAGTATATACGACAACGTTGCACATCAATCGAAATATTCCATTAGGATCTCAGTTTGGGGGCACACGCCGAGCTGAAGCGCGCATATGCGGCGGCGGCATGTACCGCGGTCCAACGATACTATTATATTATAGGTAACCTATACATACTGTACCCGTGTACAATAATAATAAAAAAAATATATATACGTGTGTACACCGCATGTCTATATGGCCGCTATTGTCTAACGCCAGTCGGTCCGAGTATAGTATAATAATAATAACGATAACAATAATGATAATAACAAAAAATATCGTCGGCCGTCGTAATTAACGCGCACAGTGCGCGCAAAATATAATAATATATCGGCAAATCGGATCTCGTTATAATAATATATAATATAATGTATATGTATGTTCGCCACGCGATGGGTTCGATGCTCCCCTATATAGATAATGTGGTCACATTGTTCGTTGCGATTTACTACATCAAATATATTAATTTATGCATTGCACCTTTATATATATAATATATTATATTACGCCTATACGCCAGCTAATTATAACATTCGTTAATTTTAAGTTCTTTAAAGTTTGGGCGCGATTGGTGATTTTCCAGACAGGAATATTAAATATATAAAACTATCCTAATAATATTATGGTTATGCGTACAATGCATAAGTGTAGGCGCAGTAAGAATGAGGTATGTGCGTTAGAACATATTATGCAAAATTACAAAACATAACAAGAACCCGCATGTTTAATTTTTTTAAGAACATAAACCTGCAAAATCGGAACTGATATTTAATATGTTTTTGATGAAGACTTTTCTAAGGTTTTAATAAATTCGATAAAATAAAAACAATTTTTTTACCTCTACGTTCGATTCTCGAAATTAATAATAATATTATGTTAGATATAAAGATTCCCATTGTATAACAATAATTAAAAACTAAACCTAAAATACAGTCATATTATTATATAATATTTTACTGTCTTATACGACCAAAATAAATGTAGGTAGGTATAATATGACAATAATATATTGTGTAAAAATGAAAAAGTTATGTTTTTAGGAAAATACGTTTAGAATCATGTGATATATTTTTTGGGCTTTCACACGAGTTTTGTCATTGGGGCCTAGTATTCATATGTACCTATATGAAATTAATAAATAAAAAAAAAAATTAATAAAAATACAACGAATCTTTCGTCATAACTTCTAAAACATTATATAGTGAGGCGCTGTTAGTGTAGAGCTTCCTCCACAAATATTATTCATGTGAAACTTCTATAATTTACGATGTACCAAATTTACCTATTGTTTTAGTATATATTTATAAATAAACGCTTTAAAAACTTAAAGTACATAATATAGTTAGAAATGGTATTATTATTAGAGGACGTGATACCCGCATGTGTTGTCTCCGTCTTACAAGTGCATAACATGGCAAATTTTACGCTTAGAAAAACATGTGTAGCTCCGTTAATTTAAAAATTAGAGTAAATTAACCTCTTAGAAAATCTAAAGGTAAGATTATTATCTAGGCAACCTCATGAGTTTTTTTATTATATTTTAATTTTTAAGCGAGTTATCAGTACTTAAAAATATACAAACAATTTACAATTTTAAAATACTTATAGCTCGCTTTAAAGTTAAAATATAATGAAAACCCCACGAGGTCGTTTAGATAATAATCTTACCTTTAGATTTTATAAGAGGCCAATTCACTATAATTTCTAACCTAACGGAGATACACGTGTCCTTCTGACCTTGGAATTTGTTATGTTGCGCACTGGTAAGACGGAGACAACACATGTATCACGTCCTCTTAAGCATATTGGTATCACCCGAAAACTTAATTTTGTACTCAGAAAACTAAAACTCAAATGTAATCTGCTAATCTGTGGTTTTTTTAAATTTTATTTTGAAGACCCTACAAAAATATTAAGATTCAGGTCATTTGAGTTAGGTACTCGATGTCCAAATATATAACAATATGTATTATTACGGATATTAATATACAATGAAAATATATTGTTATATAATATATATCTATATATGCGTACTCTATAATAGTATGGCCATATAATGTTTACTGGGGTTGGGTGTGAAATTACAAGCATGCTACTCTGCAGCACAACGCTTTAAAAGTTCACCATAATATAGACGAAATCGGATTAATGGATTCGATATATGTAATTATATTATATCGATTACTGCAGTATATAGGTATTCTGTAAATTTTATATTGTAAAACCTAGTAGTTACACGCAACTCGCGTATAATACCTTAGTATAATAATAAAAGACGAGGAGAATGTCCGAATTAATAATGAGAGTTGTAAGAGACCATGTTGATACCTATAATACGAGTACGTATTAATATAATATAATGCAATAAAAGCTGTGGTATATAATGGTGAATGGGAGTACATGGGAGAGAGAGAGAGAGAGAGGAGAATTGATTTAGGTGGCCTATGAACGTACTTAAACCAACGGGAATGTAAGGATATTGTATAGAGATATAAAGTGTGTGTGTGTATAGAGCTGTGGAGAGAATATTTGGAAAAATATGAAAGGTATAAGTGTATAATGACTAACTAATAGTATTATAACTCTTGTAAGTGGAAAAAAAAACAGAAATAAGGAGAGCGATGTTCAATGAAATGTAGGTCACCTAATGATTAGTTATTTGAATAATATAACTACGCATAAACGATATATGTATTATTGGTATGTGTGTGTATAATCCCTGTTTTCTATTCACCGCCTGTAAGAAAAAAAGATTTAAAAAATATGAAAAGAAATGATATATTTTTTTAACAACAACAGGTGCCGTAATTCAATAGATGTTCGGAAAAATACGTTACTTATATAAAGTTATCAACAATAATTTTATTATTCCAAAACATCCTTTTCTACTATTTTATATTTATTTATCATTTTGCTATACAATGTTATTATATTGCTGTTTCAGTGGTTGCGATGACTGAGCGACATTGCATTAATTTCAGATGTGATCAAATAATCAATGCTATTAAATAACTTTTATTTTAAATTATAACACCCCTATGGCCTATACGGTCGTTAAAAATGATTTTTGGCGTTGATGACATTTTTATATAATATTAAATATATTGTTGTTATTTGCTATACGCCTATACATTACTATGCCTGTACCACGGTTATCTACACCAGGCACAGATCCAGAGCAAAGATCTGGGGAGGAGGCCCAACAATTTTTTTACAACACAAATCCAATTATAATAAAATATTTTACTTTACTAAAAATGTTGTCATAATAGTATAGGTATAGGTAATCAATGTGGTTAATAAACTATTGATTATTTAATATATAAAGCGACAATGTGAAAAGAAGATTAGATTTTGATAATTTGTTACTTAATATATAATATTTATAAAAAAAATATGTCTGGGGGGGGCCTGGGCCCCTAGCCCTCCCCCTCTAGATCCATCCCTGATCTACACGTAGATGTACGGAGTAGATAACCGTGGCCTGTACGTATTGTAAAGTTTGTCGCATAATATTATGTTGTGGCTCGGTGCGGCGCAGTGGCTTTAATTATTGAGAGTAAGCAACGGCCTCTGCCACTAGTTCTCGGATAGGTGACCACACAATGCACGTGTTCCTAACCGACCGTACCAACCGTCCCAACCATACTGTACCAACCCTACAAACCTATAGGCTAATGAGTAATGACCTCAGTAGTCGAAACCTTAAACCTAATAAAAAAATATTAAAAAATATTATATAATTACACTAAAATAAAAAAAAAATATTGTAACTATACATAATAACTAATAAGTTGTAGGTATTTATACCATGTCAACGTGACATATTTCTAGTAGATAGGTACTGTATTTCGTGGGTTTAAACACTATACCGAGTAGACTTTTAAAGTTTAAGCGGCACTCAAAGTTTTACAATAAAAATACACCGGATATAATACAAAATATGTACTACAAAAACAACTTTTCATAGTGATTTAATATGGAGCAACAACACATAATATAGGTACTATTCACTACTAACTGTAATAATAGTGTTAAAAAACAAAATGTTAAAATAATATTATTATGTTTACTCCGTTTGGTGCACAGCAATAATTATCGTTGTTTTATGTATGATGGCTGTTTATTATTTATAGGTAAGGGTATATCGAATAATTATTATTGATAATTTTTGTACGTAATCATAATTTTACTATTATAAAACTATATAAGTTAGTCTCAACTATATCGACACATATACGATAGTCGTACAGGAACCAATGTATAACATAATACCTGCGTATAGAATATAAAAATGTATTATATTTATAAGATAACAATTGATTACGTTAAAATTTTATTTGAATAGAGTTGAAATCGAATTATTGTAGTCTACGCCCTACGGTGTCAATTTCATTTGATATACTTATTAGTTATTACTTATCTTCTCTCAATGTATGTATATATTATAACTGTTTATAAATCAATTTTAAAAATCTTTAAACTAGTTAAGTACAGACATTACATTAGGCACTATTACCTTATTATTTTATTATGTAATTATAATTATTTTTTTATATGACTAAACACTTTGTTGATTTATTTTAAACATGTATACAAATTGCAATTGCCTGTATCAAGTGTAATAAATTATATACTATCTTGTCACATAAAAAAAACTTTCATTGAAATGTAATTTTTCACATACCAATCAATAACTTACACTAATTTATTGCATTTTTGATTAATTGGTATTAATCAACAATGTGTATATAATAATAATAGTTATGAAGTACATCATATTTTTATCTATACCTGTATATACATAATATATAATACATTAATAGCTTTAAAATGATAGAAGTGTACATTTTAAAATGTGTTCCATAAAAACGGATTTTAATAAATTCATTGGTTTAACTAAGGTTGTTAATACAATATATGTAGGTACCTAAATTTCACAAATGATAAGAAATAATTGCTAAATATCATGAAACTATGATAATAAACAATTGTTAGATATTGTTTAGACCAGTACAAAATTAAAGTTATTGATTTATTGTTGTTCTTATTTGTTCTATGGTAATTCGATACAAATTTAAAAATAAGAAAAACCCAAAACTCACATGAACTTGATGCAGTCATATATTGTACATTTTAATGATAACATAAAAGTATATTCTGTCTACAACTCACAGAATAAATAATAGAAAATAGAAAAAAATTATAGAAACATTTAAATTTGTTTATACATTATACAAGATTATTAAATGTATGAATTATGATTTGTAAAAATTGTACTAAAGGTAGAAATTAAAATATTAAACTAATAATTCCCATGTAATTTCGCATAGTAGTTTCAAATTTTTTAATAGGTACATATTAATAAAAAAAAAAAGTGTTTTTTACAATAATTGTAACTTTTTGCTTTTATTTTCTATTATGAATTGAAACGAAATATCAATATGAAATATTATAACACTGGCTGCGGCACTCTTTAACTACCTAATTATTTTAGTGTAGAACATTGAACTTCACCTTGAACCCTACGGACTCACCCGAATCGCTCTTTTTTAATATAACCGAATCTATAATATACCTTCAAATCGATTATCGATTGTCGATACTCGATAGTAAACAAAAAATAAAATTATTATTGCATTATAATTTATATAGATACTGTATTTTGATTATCGCTAACAAATAATTACTATGGTACAATATTGTCATGCCATTAAAATAAGTTTTATACTGTCATAATAATTGAAATCGTTGCAGTATGCCTGTAAGCTGTAGCTCATACTACTATCAATGTTCATAGAATACTACGAGAAGTTTATGAGTTTTAAAAAATAGAAAAATAAACTATTCTAAATTTACGTTCATACATATTATGTGCTCGCTAAATATTGATGTTGTAAATATTTATAATTCAAAATTTTTTGCTCGAAGAAGAGTGACGACTACTAGATACTTTTGTAAGAAAAATTTTTAACTGACGACTACCATTATAAAGAAGACAAGGCGTCATGACCTCGCTACACTTCACTTCTCTCCTGGTTTTTGTTTTATAAAAAGGAATTCTGTTTTTGATTATGAAATTAAAAATATAAATTGTTCTTAAATGTAATATTATAAATTATAATGTTATAAGTATAAAAACGATGTAATAATTGAAATCCCTTTTTGTGCAATATCTATCATAATATTGTACTATCAACATATTTTATGTAATATACACATTAACATATTATTCACAAACGTGTATTTTACTTCTGATAGTGACATTTCCAAAATAGGTCGATAATATTATTGAAAAACTTAAAAAAAAAACCACTACGAAAAAAAAAATATGAAGTTTTATGTAAAAATGTTTCGTTTAACAGATTTTTTTTTTCTGAAAATTAGAGTAGTCAGTGGAAATGAAATACGTACTTTATATAATAAATATAATACTGTATTATATATATTTTCGAAAAGCATTTCAAATGTGCGAACGTATATCATATCATATTATATTATAACATAATATATCGTACTGCCAACTACTGCAGTAATCGACCAGAGGCATCACACGTGTACCTTTTTTTTCGTCCACCATAATCATCATATAATAATATGTTATGTATGAATGAATAATATAATATTTGTATATTGTACATAGTAGATATAGATATCATCATTATCATATTATATGAATAAGATTACGTGAACTACATAATATTATATTGATAATCATAAGCCTTCGGAACAATCACCGTGCTTTATCAGCCGCAGTATAATACTAAATATTACTATAGGATTTCTACAGTAAGTATTCTCGTATGGCGCACGTGTAGTGGTGTAATAATTACACTGCATAGACGCATCTCATTATTATACGATGCGATATACGATACTCCATATAGAGTGAGAGAGAGAGAGTGAGAGAGAGACTATACAACGACGACGATAAGCTCCGGTCAATATTTACCGTAGCTGATAATAATAATATATTTTATAACATAGCCTCGGTGAGCTCAACTGCTGGCGTATGTGTGTGCAATGCGGGCTTTTGGAGGCAGAGGACACCGGCGGACTGATGTGGAGGTGGTGGCGGCGATACTGCTGCTGCAGGGGACAGGTGAAAAACACCGGCGGAAGTAAACAAACACGCGCCCGGGTCCACGCGCACACACACACATTGTCAAGATATACGACAAAGCGTACGGAGTGAGATTATTACACACACGTAATTTTTTTTATATATCTCATACGCTTACTATATTTGATATTATATATTATGACGTTTTTAAAAAATTTTATTATATTTATTTATACTTAGGTGCTTGCGCGCGCATTATCGTAGTCACGTCAGCGGCGGGTGGCCTTCTGTAGCTCATAATCGGCCGTTCGGATTCCAAGACACTGCAACAGCAGCGATGGCAGCTTGCACAGGGCCGTCGTCGTCGTAAACATTTGCCAAAAGGATATGATATAATACAATATTATTACTATTATATATTATCATATTTTATGCCGTCACATTATTAGGACAGATATTTAGTGTATATATATATATGTACACGGTTTACCTTTACCTTTACGTACCTATTGTATTATACTATTATTATATAATAATAAATGATGATGATGTGTGTATAAGACTACTGAGCGTATTTAGTATTTGAATATAGGCATATGAATTTTTTTTAACCTTCTTTTCTTCTATCCACCGACCACCGACGAAACGCACGACGGTGACGACGACAGAAACCACACCAAATCTTGCCAAATGCCAAGACGCACGTGCCCCGCGTGATAATCCGGTAACCTTCGACCCTATCCCCTAAACGCGCGCGAACAAGGGGGCAGCTGATGCTCGGCGTGTTTAACTCTCCGGGCCGTCGTTCGATCGCGAGTCGGTATTTTTTACGACCCCTCGCCCGTCGTCCCTATCTGGTCGTCTCTTTGTTTTTTTCGGACATTTTTGAACAATAACATTTCTCAATACTATATTACACATACCTATATAATATATTATACTATAATAAACGAGTATTATACACCGGGAACCATATAGATATATAGGTTTCGTCAAAGTCGCACACACCCTTTCAGAGGACAAACACGAGCGATAGTTTTCTTATCTGCTCGCGTCGGCCACTTAACTCTTTGACGTATTTCCAGGTAAACGACCTAATCGGTGGAAACCGTTGCGACATTACTAAACTCCTTATCACCCGAAACCGTGTCAACAACAATAACTGTAGGTATATTCTATATACATATTTTTTAATTTCTTATTTAAATCTCAGAGATATACCTGCAGCTAATACGCTCGAATATTTTACGTAAATGGTTGTGAAAAAAAAACAAGCAAATAAAACGAAATTATATTGGTGTGTCTATAATATAAGCAACTTGGATAGTTTAAAAGCGTCCAACTGCAGTTTTAGCGCATAATACGTTTTTGTCAGTTAGGCACGCGAAATCAATAATTTTCCTGACATAGGTTAATATAATGGGTATGCTTAACTATATCTATTATGCAATCTAGTTGCGGTTATTTTCCAGCCTTTTCACTTTAAAGTATATTCTATTCTTTTTTTGCTGCATGTTATCATAGTCTTATATCATGGATAATATTAATATGAATCGAATACTATTACATTTTTTTATGTTAAAATCGTGATGTGACTATTAGTATACAATAGTTACCAAGTACACTATAATTATAGGTTATAAGTTCTAATTACATAATATTTAACAAATAAATAAATATATTGTAATTATTATTATAACAGTTTACTTATGTAGGTATGTATATCTCTAGTATGACAGTATCTCTATTATAGTGTATATCGTGTATTAGCATACATTTAATTATATATTATAAGCTATAGGTATAAATTTCAATATATGGATGATAATACAGACATTAATTGTTTATCATAAACTTTACTGGGTTATTAGTATTTGATTATATTATTTATTAATACAGATAATGTTGTAGTCGGGTATTTTTTTTCCAAGATTTTATTACCGTGGCTAGTTTTTTTAGCTTTTACCGTGGTCACCCCATTTAATTAATCATACATTTTTTAGATATTGAGGAAAATACTATCGTGGCATAGTTTAACTGCGGTTAAAACTTAAAAGGAGGAGCCACTTTAGCGATACGATTATACGTCATTCAACAATTCATTTGGATTATTATAATATTTATAACGTACAATTATACGAATAACACACTAAAGTATGCATAGGTACTTGTTACTTGGGGTGTGATTGTCGTTCAAACAATAATCAATATAATATATAAATATGTATCTTCACGAATCATGGTACCATATAAATTAAAGCTGTGGTACCCTATAATATATAGAGTATAGACACTAAGGGGCGATCAATTTAATTTAAGACACATGTCTTGACACTGATCATTTTATAAGACACTACCTAACATTTTTGAAAAAATATCTTTTACGTTATTTACAGTCGTTACTCGTTACAAAACTTTATATATATAAGGAATTAAAAATGCAAGTCGTTATCAAAGAAGTAAAAATATTACGATTAAAAATAGTAAAATTATATATTTTTAGAAAAATGTCAATAGATAGTTTTTGAAATAATTAGTGTTTTGCGTTAAATAGGTCACTTGGTACCCATCTACAACATACGCAGATGTGCGATATACTATATACCTAGGTACAGTTGTAGGTACAATATATACTATTATTTATGTATATGATCGATAGGTATATACGAACCCATTAGGATTAATGATATTAATGCGACTACATGTATATGTAGGTATGTATTGATACACGCGTAATGTTTAAATCGACTATCATCCCGCTCACCACTGTAAATGACGAGGGGGAGAGAAAAAATAAGGAGACAAAAAACGGTGGATTCCTGGGTGCTATTGTGTGTAATATAGTTAAAGGACATCGGTGCGAATGATATATAAAAAAATATTGTGATGTAATTCGATACGATGGCCATGTGTTATATTATATAGCGTGTATTGAATCGAAAATATTTGTATGGAAAAAAACGCGCTACACTACGTTTAGGTATAATAATAATGTATATATACGCGGTGTATTTTAATAATGGTTCGTTGTAGGTGTGTATAATAATAATAATGATAAAAAACCGTATTACCGAGGTGTGTATGTGTATGTGTGTGTGTGTGTATGTATAAGTTATTATAATCGGACGCGTTTTAAACGGATGAAAAAAAATTGCGTATAGGTACACCTATACACAATCGAAGACGATCACACCTTTCCAAATAATCTCAATGGACGCGTCGCGTAATCCGAGACGAGTTTGACGGGTGCCCCCGAGACGGACGAGGGAGGGACTCGGCAGCATCGGAGCATAATATTTGACGGGTCCTGGCCTGGGCCGTCGAGGGGTCAAGATCCCACGACGATATATTTTTGTTATTTAACGTCGCCCGCGGGGCACAATGGACCGTGTCGAGATCCTTGTCAAAAAAAGAAAAAAAATCGCAAATAATGGTGTCATTACGTCGTAGGTATACACTAAATTTGTGCATGAAAATCGCCCACCCGAACCCTAACCCCACTCTATTCCACCAGTCCGTCCGTCTATCTGTCTGTCTGTCCGGACTTTTCAATGCAACGCGTCACACACACACAATATTATATAAAAATAATATGCATATACGGGTGTGCATCGGTGCGCTGTTCGTGCTATGTGAATATCGAAGGTGATGGACACGCCGCGCCGTTGTCATGAATAATATAATAATATAATACCTATACACACTCGCGCGCAATAATCTCCCAAAGAAAAACATAATATAAAACGTTTTAGAGCGCTTCTCCAAGAGCTGTCGCATGATACAAAATTATATTGATTATTATACATAATATTCCACAACTATAGAACGCGTACACCGATAATAATTCTTGAGGTTCTTAAATATCTCGTGATACCTACACCTAATACCGACCATTGAAGGGTTAGCAGGGGGAAATGAATCTGTAGTTTACTTTTTGGATTCAATTATACATAATATCGGATATAGATCTACGGAGGAAGTACATGCGTCCTTGTCTACAGTTAGTGTTTAACTGATTTAAGGTTTGTCGAGTTGACGTGTTTCCGTTTTGAGTGGGATTGGTTAACCGTAGACGTAAACTCCCTTGGAAATCAGTCAAAGTATATAAAAAAATCTTGACCATTTATGTTTAGAAGATGAATGTAAGATTTCAGCTTAGAAATATAAATTTAATGAAACGGTTTAGTATATCAGATGGTACATGATATATTTTTAACTTAAAGTACATAATATACGAGACTTAAATAATATCACTATATAGTTCACCCCGTGAACTTCGTAGCCCATCAAAATACCAAACACAATTCAAACTTTGTTCAATAAGTTATTTAATATAATTTGGTGTAATGGTATTCAAAAACTTCAAAAATTAAAAAAAAAATAGGAAATATTTTATTTTAAATAGTAATATGTAACATTTTTGTGAACCAATATTATCAGAAATAAACAATTATGCGGTTATGATTATTGTCTACGTGGGTAAAAATATAGCTATCAAATATAAAATACGGGTTAAAACTATATCCAATCATAATCATAATTTTAATTTTATGTAAACAGTGGCAACAATTTAAATTTTAAAAATAATATTCCAATTTCTACTTTTACTTCTACTATAATAATAATCTGTAACGTATGGCCACCATTTATAATCAAAAAAATAATTTTGATATCCATCCTGAATCTCAAAATCCTTGTGTGAGTGTGTGAACGCCTCTTTAAAATGCGAATTTCAGAAAATCCTTTCTTAGTGCAACATTAATGGTAGTCCGAATGTACCTACTGTCAAAATGTTAAATCCTTAGATATCATAGTTTAGGCTCTACGTTGATCTGTCAGTCAGTTCAGGAGACCTTCGATTATATATAATATATTGTTTGGATTCTGAATGAAGCGATGAATATGGATTGGTTTCGTTTTGTGTGTGAAGAAAGTTTTACTATTAGAAAAAATACTTTGTAAGAATTACGAATTTTCATTATATATGTATTAAAAACTACTATTATGTAAAATATTTTATAGCCTGGTAAAATTGTATGAAATAATAGAATTACTAATATGTATTGGTTTTTAATACCTAACAATATAAATATAAACGCTGACAAACTGTTTCCGCTCAAAATAGTTTTTTATCGTATATTATAATGGTCTACCATTGAATTCAAATTTAACTCATCCATTATAGTGACATATTCAAACATTTAATGTGCAACTTAGAGGTTACTTACTTTACCGCCTTTTTTAAACATTTAAAACCGTAAAGATATTTTAAACAAGAATTTATCTGTCAACATAATAATATTGTACATATTTTATCAAACTGTATTTTTATAGTGTTTTCTTTATGCTGTATAGCCTTCTCTCGCGAATTTAATCCTTAGCCTAATTTATATTGAGGTTTTGTGTAAGTATGTTTTGTTAGCACTCAGAACAGATTTTTTTTGAAATGATGAATATCATCCATACACTTTCGGAATTTACATTTAATAATAATAATAATAGCTTTAATTTTTGTTTGACTGAAAATCACATACGTTTGTGCTTTAATCAAAATTTCCAAATGTGGTATTTCGTGGAGTTTCGTGGTTAGGTCTCCTGCACAGTATAATAATGCAATTTCTACATGCTGAATATACGAGTAGCGCGTATATCCTGCGCTTTATTTTATTATGTACGAATTTGACTCAAAAAGAGAGAACATAATAATAATAATAATAATAATAATAATTATTATTATTATTATTATTATTATTATTATTGCTGTTGTTCGCGTATTTTGCAGTGGTGCAAGACGTACTTTGTAGTCAAAGAACGGAAACGGCTTTACCCGGAACCGTGTTTCCACAGTGCAGTCGTGTAGGTATACTAATAAAGGCTATAATATTAACGATAAATATACATTGTAACATTGCCGACTATTTATATTTTAATATTTCCTTATAGATATAATAATGTGCAATACAACGTGATGAACAGGTAAAAATTGATGAGTTATCATTTACTAATTATTGATATGGGTTTAATTAGTTGTTAAAATATTATATATTATGCACAGTAAGCGTGTGTATAATTATTATTATATTGAGATATCATAAAATTAGTATACGTTAGAAACAAACTGTTTAGAATAGTATTAAAAGAAATTCAATCCAACATGACCGCTCTTTAAATTTACATTAGAGATTATTCTATATAATATGGTACTATATAGCCAACAAAATAATATTATACTATTATAAACATCATATTTAGGATAAGTAAAATAATAAGATGATAAATGTATTTGTTATATTGTGTATATATCCATTTTTCTTTTTTTTCTCACTGACAGTACTTTATAATCTAATATGTTTTTTATGTTATAAATTGTATGTCTATTTTGTACGATAATTTGTAATTAAGTTTTTTCGTTTTGTAACTCTATATCTCCAACACAAGTATATGCTTACAGGAGATCGATAAATCAATTCAATGTTTTTTTATTAATATGTTATTTTCTGTCAATATATATTTCTGATTCAATAAAATGTATATATATATTATACATCATATTGTATAATTATTAAACGCATGATACCTGTTAGTATTATTAAACGTATTAAGAAAAGTATTTAAAGTACAATATATTGTACATGCAATAGGTACATACCTATAAGTACATGCATATTAAAAAATATATATTTTTTAAACATAATTAACTATAAGTACTAAGTAGGTAGGTACTTTGATGATAAATGTAAATGTAAAAAGAATATTTTTTAAGTAGGTATAGTAAAATTACAAGAACACTATAAAATTAATTCCTACATAAAACGATATACATATATAGAAATTAGAAATATATAGAAAACATTACTGACATAATATATGATAATATATATATATATGAATAAACATTCTAAAATATTTTACTAGGTACCTGTAATACGTTTAATATTAGGTACTTTATACGAATGTATTTTTGTCAGTTCATACTTATCATAGTATATTTTAAGAATAACTTTGTTTGCATATTTTTTAAAAAAACCATAACAATATGTGATCTATATTTAAATGTTTTTTTTATATACATATTAATATATTATTATTATTATCATGTTTATATAGGTTAAAGAACACAAAAGAAGACAACATTTTCTCTTGAACATAGAAAGTGTCAAAGTCATACGCCTGTTATTTAATCAGCAGAAACGTGGAATATAAAAAAAATAAAGTAATAAATTGCAATTTAAAATTATTGCTAAAATTAAACTTTTACTATTTTTAAACGACAAACGATAAGGAAATAAATGTTGTTTACCTACGTTACATATTGGTTCAATTTTTATTCAGCGATGATTGACAATAAACTATAATTACACGAAATTGTATATTATATCTTAGGTTTGTAGTATTATCATTTACCACTAAATGATAAGTGATAACTGATAATACATGTGAGGTTGGACATAATATTTTATTATTATTTAAAATAATTTGTTATAAAACATTGGACCAACGATTTAGGTACATCAAAACTTAATTAAGCCAAAAATATCAGGTGGTATAAGTGAGAACCGAAACTTTACCAGGAGATTAATACCTTAGAATTATTAAATTCTATACTATAAACACAGAAATCTAAATCGACACTGATATTTTGTGTAATTGTTTTAACTCAAATAAACTTTAAATTCAATCGAAAAAATTGTTTGAGTTCAGTCAACCTTCAAAATTCAAGTTGAAACTACTGGAGTAAACCAAAACCTTAAATTGTATAATATGAATCCACAGTCTACACCATACAAAATATTGAGAATGGCAGTTAATATAAGTATAATCTGGTACATAAACCATACTATTATTAAATTCCTTTCCTTGGATTATCTCAGAATATTTAAATTTAAGATATTTGTTATAAATAATGAAATACAGTGTATATAATTTTGAAAAAAAAACTTACTGTTAATTTATTGTTTAAGGAATTAGAGACTTTTTATCATTAAACATTTTATTATATTATTTAGAAATAATCAATAATTATGTATAAAAGTTTGTTTGCACTGTGTATTTAACCGTGTTGATAAATACTATTTATCTAGATATATATCTAGAATGTTTGGTAGTTGGATTTTTTTACGAAAAAGTTTGTGGAGTACCTACCTATCTATGTAAATGGTATAAGTACCATAAATTGAAATAATTTCTGATTAAATTTTTAGTTAATGCTACCAAATTTAATGTTATTATAAAAGCATAAATAACAATATAAAGTAATCTATGTGTATTTAAGTATACCTACAGAAATTTTTATTAATTTTTAATAATTTATAATTTGTAAAATGTATTACTTATTTTTTATTTATGATTTATAGCATTATTGTTATTATAAACTTTAATTAACTAAACAATTTTAATGTATTTAATATTAATTTGTATTTTTTAAAAATTTGTAAAAAAAAATGTTGAATGCTCTATTATGCATATTATGTTAATGTTTGCATTGTTGAAATAAAAGTTTTAATATAATTTAAAATACATAAATCAAGCTAAACTAAAACTATTTTGTTCTTGTGGATTAGCTAATTGCCTAGTTATTAATTTCCTTATGACGTTAAATATAGGAAAATTTAACAAGCTTTACTCATTCATAGTTTATTGTACATAATGTTTTATTTAGTTAAAATTAAAATTAAAAATTAAAAAAACAAAATTTGCGATTTATAAATTAAAGTATACTATAATCTAGAGGTTATATTATTTCAAATGTCTAATAATACTTTTACTTATGTAGGATAAAATTAATCGAAGTGTTAGGTACAGTTAACTATAATTTTAAAATTAAAAACAAACTGGGATATTTAACAAATAGGCCGACTTATACGCTGGTAAAATATACTTCATTTATTTTAAAATGCCACAAGCTAGTTATGATTATAAGCATAATTAGGAGAGAGGAGTGCTTTGGGTTCTTAGTATGCCTAAGTAAAATTAATCGCGCTTAAAAAATCATTTAAAAATTTGAGGCGACTATAATCTGCACCCAAAGTATCCGCAGATAAGCACAAATTACAAAACGACACATATTAACTGTGTCCGAGTTTTTATCAAGTGTAAAAAGAAGACATGTACACTGCAGTGCCCAAGCAAAATTTAAAAAAATGTATATCTTTACATTTTTACAAAGTCAAACAAACAAAGTTACAAAATTACAAAATAATCTTTAAATTATTATATTTTTTAATACAGCTCTCTTATTTCTTATTTCTATATAGGTATAAATATTTTATCATATAGAAAACATTTATTGAAGATTCACAAACTTTTATCACAGACCAATAGAGCAGAACATAGTAGAACTATGTTGTAGATACTTTTTCTGAGCCTCGGTTTACCTAATTGAATAATTTAAACTTATTTCTATCCTACAGTTCAGAAAATGTATTGTTGAATATCTATAGTCTAGTTCCACTCAATACAATATTAAAATAAATCTGAAAAGTCTTGGCTTTCTGGGCACGGCACGCTTGGAGAATTTGAAAGGGAGTGCAGGTTATCATTGAGCTATACAATGCGTCTTGTCATTCATATTTTTGTTTTATTTTTTATTTTTCCATAATCGTCACCGTCACTTAATTGCGTTGTTGCGTCCGCCGCAAATTTGTTTTGGTACTATCGTGGATATTGGTTAGTTTTTTTTTTATATTTTACATTTTAATTGTTGTATTATTACGTAATTTGTCAATATGTCAGACGATTTAATCGATTACATTTTAAATTATGGAATAATAAATTACACACATGAGTTTTAGTATTGTAAGTTTGAAAAAGTAGTCACGTTTTAAATATATTTTATTTTGTTTCTAGTTTTTAAACATATATTTTTGACACTAAAGATAAAATAAATTAATAAAATAGAGGGGGGGGGGGTAGTGTCATTTTTTTTCAACGTCTACCCGATTTAAAGACTCAAGCCTCACCACTGTTGATACTACTGTATTTCAAATGACCAAATGGGTATATTATGTAGTAAACTAAAAACTTGGAATTTATAGAGTTTAATGTATTTCATAATAATTGTTTAAATAAATTATCAACTATTTTAAAAAATGATGGTAGAACTTTGATAAATACGCCTAAAAAGCATAACATTCCGTGGGAAACAAAAATAATGTCGTATTATTGATGGAAACTCGTTAAATATAATGTGGTTCTAATTTAGCTTGGTTCACAAAACTATTTTGCTAAATTTTGAAAATATTGTAAGTTAAATGAAAGTTTTATTGTAGGTAAATTTCAAATAAATTCAATTGGGTAAATAAGTAAATTACATGTAGTTTAAAATGTTGAAATATAACGAATAACGATACTTATTTTAAAAAATTTTCTGTATAATAATAATGAAATAATAAAAAATACGATCAAAACTGTTTATATTTTTGATGGTTGAAAATTAAAAAAACACTAACGCGCAGCCAGGGTGATAGCCATGGCGATTTGTTTCTATGTACAATATAATATTTAAATAGATATCATTCAGTAAAATTCTAATAACAGAATCGTTATTGTATCCGTATAATATCTAAATCGATTTAGTCGCATTTATGTAAGTAAAATACAACGGTTAATCTTGGAATTTCAAAGGCGCTGGTATCTTCTGACATGGACAATAAACGAAAGAAGGCTTTTTTGGATGAAGATGGGGACCAAACAAAGCAGAAAAATGTCAAAAACCTTTTACATAACCATAAGTAAGTATAATATACTAATTACGTTTTCGCTGTTCCGTAATTACATTTTTTATTGCTCAGATAATGTGAAATTCTCTTATATATTATAGCCCGGAATTAGTTTCATACCCATAGAATATCTAGTAACTCGGTAAGTTGACCCCTGAATAATAACGATATATACCGATATAATTATATTATTTGGTCGATATTAGTACTTAACTTATTTTTTTAAATACAACAGTTAAACCTGGAATAATTTATTGGGAGGGGCACCACTGCGTATACAGCGCGTAAAATCTTTGGAATTGCGATTGTATACATAAATAATTAAGTATATATATTGTATAATGTGTATACTTATATGATAATATAATATTAATAATAATGTTCTACGCTGCAGAATACTTGTTCGATGCAGATATCAAGGAACGCAAATCACAGGTTTTTTGTAAAGTAAATACTCATCTATACATAATATTAAGGTGGCTCTAAACAATTGGATTTTTCATGCAATTACCTCGTATCGGTACTACCTGAACGATTGGGTGGAAGGTGGCGGTACACATATTGAACCACGACTAACACAAACAGTACAGGCGGAGACGACAAGATTATAAATTGTCTAAATGTTTCTCCTTAAATAATAGCCACTTAGAGCTGCCTTTAAGTCTAATAATTGTACAATCATCATCACTTACAGTAATATTGTACAGGTATCTAAATCACGTTTAAAATATTTTCCGACCTGTTTAATAGGTATAATAATTCAATTTTGAATTTCATGTTTAAAATCAAACTACCTAATAAAATAGGTATATTTAGCTATTGCCTATGGAAAAGAAGATCATATTATTATGTTTAATAGTTGTTTAAATGTCATAACATAAAATATATACACTAATGATAAGTATTCGAGATGTGTCATCTGCAAATTACGATTTACCATCATCATCCTAACCTAATTTAATAATTTGAAAAGGATGATAAACCTATACTGTGTATAAGAAAATTTAGGCCGTTATCTAATATTTATAACAAAATGTTGTTAATACCAATTTTTTTTCATTAAAGCAATATTAAGTGCGTTATCCTAAATTATTTATATGCATTTAAGATGTACAAATTACAATATCATATAATACATATTTATTTATATTTGTGTTTTATAAATTATACCAATCGTCAATTTGTTCAGACAAGCGTATTCCGTTTCGGATTATGAAATTAAAAGTATAATATAAAATATAGAAAAACAATAAATTCAGGGATGGTTCCTTCCTGTGCTGAGATCAATTTCCACACAACTTACAGCCTTCCTAACAGTTATTATTATCAGTCTCTTTTAATTATAATTTAGATTTTTAACATGTTTATATGTAGGTACCTACTACGGGTTTTTTCAAATAAAAATAGTTATAGCTACATATTTTGATAATATTAATTGAATATTATAAGAATTTTTAGTGCAAATCAAGTACTGAATTTTATTGTAGTAATAGATAACAAATTACTTAATTTATTAAGACTGTGCATAGCAGTGTTAATAAAACATCTGTGTCATCTGCAAATTACAATTTACCATCATCATCCTAACCTAATAACATACTTATATGTTTCGAGCTCCTCTGCTGAGCTACATTTTCGCAAGATAGTCTTTTCAGTGAGTTTATCACTTGTCGATGACGAGCTTTCATCATCAGCATCCCGGTCTTCCAATTGTCTACATTTTTCATTCTAGGATTTTCCAATTTTGTATGGGTAGCTGATCCTTTCACAAAATGTCCACGGGTCTTAAACAAGTTCAGATTGATTTTTGTTTGGAGTAATAGAAAACAAAATATTATAATATAGTCAGTGAGTTCAAAATAATAATCCTCGACTTTCAAAAATATTTTTTCTTACGCCATAATAATATATATAATTTGTGTGTAGTGTATAGGTCATAATATTTAAAAATAAAATAGAAATGTTCGCATATTATATTATTATGATATACTATAAAGCGTATACTTATTCAGAAGAAAAAATGCACTGCATATTATGCAAGTTTTTTTAACTTTTAATGACTGAAAAAAAGTATTTATGGAACTGTTTCTAGTATCTATAGGTACACGAGAAAAGCGCATTTTAATTATTCTTAGTGCACATTAATTAGTCCTGTATAGTCTTGTATTATAATTTATAGTTATAAATAACTAATTTTATACTTCAATTGGACTGCCATGCACTGATGAAAAATATATCGGAACTGCTATTGGGCACTTCCGTAAGGCATGATCACAGTGAACTTGTTTAAGGCCCGTGCACATTTTGTGGAAGGATCAGCTACCCATACAAAATTGGAAAATCCTAACTGTAGTCAGTTGGAAGACCAGGATGCTGATGATGAAAGCTCGTCATCGGCGAGTGATGAATCCACCGAAAAAACTGTCTTGCGAAAATGTAGCTCAGCAGAGGCGTTCGAAACATATGAGTATGTTATTAGGTTGGATGATGATGGTAAATCGTAATTTGCAGATGACGCATCTCGAATTGTATCATTAGTGTATAGATTTTATGTTATGATATTTAAACAAATTAAACATAATAATATGATCTTCTTTTCCATAGGCAATACTCAATAGCAAAATATACCTATTTTATTAGGTAGTTTGATTTTGAGCACGAAATTCAAAATTGAAATATTATACCTATTGGTTAGTTATTTTGTCGTCGTGTACTTATTTGTTATACATTCTTCTTTATTGTAACATTTATTATTGTTTGTATAAAAATATATTGAATTTTGTTAAAAAAAAAAACATGGACAATTTTTGGTAAGTTTTAATGTTAAAAATATAATTTGAAGAATACAACTATAAGAACATTATATGGTAATATGCAGTAAAAAAATGTATTTATCTTCCTAACCATTCTGTTGTAAAATAGGTGTGGACACATGAAGTGTACATACTTCGTCATTTATAGTAGGTACCTACGTACGCATACTTCACTGTGATATACGTGTTAAATTTAAATTCAGTGATTTATCAATCATTGCATAATGCATACGTAAAAATATTCTGAGCGAAGATCTGTCAGCCTATTTATTATTACTTAGACTATTTTATGATATACTAGCTGACCCGGCCACGCGTTGCTGTTGCTAAAGTTTTTGTTATATTACATTATAGTAAACAACCTAAGAGGAACAATAAGAGAACATCAGTCACGGAGTCCACTATGCTTTTTCACACAGATGGTATTTGTAAAAATACGGTGATCTCCTTATTTGATTTTCTACTACTATAACCCTTTAGTACAATGAAATTATTTACTAACAAAGACGAAAATGTTGATGTTGGTATACAAATTCACTGGATTGAGATTTGAAGGGGAAGTACGTTGAACACAATTAATTAAAATGTTCTTACACTTGATATTAAGCAGAAATCAATAGGTACAAAATAAAAATTTATCAGATTTATTATTTCCATATAATTTTATAACAAATATAAGTATATTACAGTATAATACAGTAAATAACATGTGACGCTTAAACTCATGAATGAGATAGGCAAGTCTTAAACTTTTAAACATTAATATCTATTTTTTTGAATTATAAATACTTTCAATTAAAATTTAATTTAACACCAATCGGTGCACAATGTTTTTGGTTAACCTGTCTTTAGCTAACACAAATAGATTCGATGGTTTCCCAACACGTGAACACGCAACATATAGTTGCCCATGAGAAAAACATGGATTTTCCAAATCTAAACCACAAATGGACATTGTTTGACCTTGAGATTTATTTATAGACATGGCGAAAGCTAAACGAATTGGAAACTGTAGCCTTTTGAAGGGTATGGTAGAATCTGATGGTATCATCGGAATACGTGGCAGCAGGACCACTTTTCCTTTAAACTTCCCAGACAAAATGGTTGCTTCAAGAATGTTTCCGGTGATCTTTTTGATGACCAAACGCGTACCGTTACATAATTGAGGTGGATTCAAATTACGGAGGAGAATAATAGGGGAACCAATCTTTAATCGAAGATTATGTGGTGGCATTCCAGGGATATCTAATGAATTTAAAAATTCAATCGGAAAATTTACACTTTCATTTTCATCAACAACAGTATCGATTGATTTAAAAGACATCAGATCGCCTGGTAACAACTGTTGTATGTGGAAGTTAATTTCGTCAACATCAACGTTTTTGGCTGCCAAAATCGCCCGTTGACTAAGCCATTCATGATTCAAATAAATATTCTGTATATCCGGGAAAATACTCTGAATCAATTCATTTTTATCCTGAACAACAGTGCAAAAATTGTCTGGTAGTTTAATGCATTGCGTATTTGGTTGCAGTTC
>NC_042494.1:88643744-88651767 GCF_005508785.2 Acyrthosiphon pisum | reverse complement strand
GTATGAGTGTTGACTTTCCCGAGGAGATACGTGTGACGACGCTTTTATGGTTTGATTGTTTCATACTATGCTTTTGCAACGACCTCCGCGTGTTATAATATACTAATTGTCTTATTAGTTATATTCGTTAGATATTGCTAAGAACGTGCGATACGCTGTACATAGTTTATACATAATTAATTTATACGTAGGTACGTAACAGAACTGCTGGTCCCGGAACTGATAACGATAAGCTAACAAATTCTGTGTTTTATACCCGAAAATAACCCTCTCTTCTCTCATTAGAAATTTTTTCTTAAAGATGGAGTTAAGCATTTTAATTTATTTCATATCCTGTTTTCATATTATAATGGCATTGACATTTAATTAATGTAATAACATTTGGCTGGTCATGTTAACAACAATTTAAATTCATATAATGTAATTGGTTTTTTGGGAATGAATGTATACATTCTAATGTATTTAAAATTCATATAATTTGCTATTGTATATGAACATGATCCAACAGGTTTCTAAGGTAAGGTTATTATAGTTATGTATTCAATGAGGGTATTGCCTATGACAAATGATAAATGTCATAAACATTTGGCTGGTCATGTTGACAACAATTTAAATTCATATAATGTAATTGGTTTTTGGGGAATGAATGTATACATTCTATTGTATTTAAAATTCATATAATTTGCTGTTGTATATGAACATGATCCAACAGGTTTCTAAGGTAAGGTTATTATAAGTATGTATTCAATGAAGACATTTACTATGGCAAATGATAAATGTCATGAACATTTGTCTGAGCAGGTCATGTTAGCAACAATACAATTTGCTGTTGTGCCATACCTATATGAACATGGTCCAACAGGTTTCTATAAAATAAGGTTATTATAGAAATGGAACCAAGCCATTGCTATGGACATTTGTATATTCAATTATTGAAGTAGTGGTAAAAATCTGTGTATAAAAGACAGAGGGAATTCACTAATATTCACCAGTCTTCAAGATTTCATCTCAGGACAAGAAACTCAGTTCAACAGAAATATCTAACGAAAAAAATAAAAATGTCGTACCTTACAATTGCTTCAACTGATTCAGAGGTTAGTAACTACTTAACAAATATCTTATAACCAAAGCAAATTGGAGGCCAGTCGTAACACTACTCAATGCTATGGTTACAATTTTTAAAATATTATTAAATGTCTGATTATAACATAATTAAAAAAATATATGGTAACTAAAGTATATTGGAAGTGAATCGCGTCATTACTCAACGCTTTGGTTATAATTCTTGGAACATAGAAAATATATAATGAAAAAAAAGTAAAAAAAAAAAAATAATAATATACTATGTTTTATGTTTCGTAGAATGAACATTTCAGCGAATCAATTGATATGAGACCGTCTTTTTCAAAAACAAAACCTGGTACAAAACGTGCTGCAGAAAAAACAAGTGTGAAAAAACCTATGAAAAAGAAGCAGAATAAAATGGTAGTATAATTAATATTTTTTTTTATAATGATAGCATAAATAATTCAATTTTTTATATATAATGCGTCATACAAAGATAATGTCAGCGAACGTTTCAGATCAGAAGAGTTTGATGTTGAGATATTTAATTCGCTAACATTTAGACAAGGGGATGGTGTTGTAACAATAAAAACGCCTTTTGAAGAAAAAGCCTAGGAGCTTTGGGTGATAAGCCACTATAAGGTCGCCAACATTGAGAATGTGCCAGTAAAGGACAGGTAAATACATTGTACTAAATTTAAAAAACCTATTGCTGAATCTGTTTTTTTACTGATTTTATTTACTTCTTTTGTTTTTTAAATAAAATAACTTGTTGTTATAGATGGAACTTCAGCGAAGCTACTATTAGATTGTACACAAGCGATGAATCAAAAGATCAAACACTTCATACTGGACTCAATGAGACGATGCCAACTATATTTGATAAATTACTAACTGATCCGAAGCGTCAAACTATTAAGAGCAAGACGAGTGTTTGATTATTATATGAAAAAAAAATAAATTTCATTTAATAAACAGAATATTATTATACATGTATGTTTTTTAATTATTCAAAACTCA
Source organism: Acyrthosiphon pisum (assembly GCF_005508785.2). Taxonomy (NCBI): domain Eukaryota; kingdom Metazoa; phylum Arthropoda; class Insecta; order Hemiptera; family Aphididae; genus Acyrthosiphon; species Acyrthosiphon pisum. Next base: position 88,649,682 of record NC_042494.1, on the reverse strand, counting down.
AAGGTCTTGGAATACATTAACCTATAAACTATGGTTAGGAAAAAAAAAATTTCTAATTGGAACATTGTTATCAACTTTGTATTATCAAATTTAATCTACTTATTCATTGAAAACATGTGATAAGAATAAAACATAATATTGAAACTATAACTCATACTAAACTATTCTTTATAATATACTAGCTGACCCGGCCACGCGTTGCTGTGGCTAAAGTTTTTGTTATATTACATTATAGTAAACAACCTAAGAGGAACAATAAGAGAACATCAGTCACGGAGTCCACTATGCTTTTTCACACAGATGGTATTTGTAAAAATACGGTGATCTCCTTATTTGATTTTCTACTACTATAACCCTTTAGTACAATGAAATTATTTACTAACAAAGACGAAAATGTTGATGTTGGTATACAAATTCACTGGATTGAGATTTGAAGGGGAAGTACGTTGAACACAATTAATTAAAATGTTCTTACACTTGATATTAAGCAGAAATCAATAGGTACAAAATAAAAATTTATCAGATTTATTATTTCCATATAATTTTATAACAAATATAAGTATATTACAGTATAATACAGTAAATAACATGTGACGCTTAAACTCATGAATGAGATAGGCAAGTCTTAAACTTTTAAACATTAATATCTATTTTTTTGAATTATAAATACTTTCAATTAAAATTTAATTTAACACCAATCGGTGCACAATGTTTTTGGTTAACCTGTCTTTAGCTAACACAAATAGATTCGACGGTTTCCCAACACGTGAACACGCAACATATAGTTGCCCATGAGAAAAACATGGATTTTCCAAATCTAAACCACAAATGGACATTGTTTGACCTTGAGATTTATTTATAGACATGGCGAAAGCTAAACGAATTGGAAACTGTAGCCTTTTGAAGGGTATGGTAGAATCTGATGGTATCATCGGAATACGTGGCAGCAGGACCACTTTTCCTTTAAACTTCCCAGACAAAATGGTTGCTTCAAGAATGTTTCCGGTGATCTTTTTGATGACCAAACGCGTACCGTTACATAATTGAGGTGGATTCAAATTACGGAGGAGAATAATAGGGGAACCAATCTTTAATCGAAGATTATGTGGTGGCATTCCAGGGATATCTAATGAATTTAAAAATTCAATCGGAAAATTTACACTTTCATTTTCATCAACAACAGTATCGATTGATTTAAAAGACATCAGATCGCCTGGTAACAACTGTTGTATGTGGAAGTTAATTTCGTCAACATCAACGTTTTTGGCTGCCAAAATCGCCCGTTGACTAAGCCATTCATGATTCAAATAAATATTCTGTATATCCGGGAAAATACTCTGAATCAATTCATTTTTATCCTGAACAACAGTGCAAAAATTGTCTGCTAGTTTAATGCATTGCGTATTTGGTTGCAGTTCTATTTTACCGTTCCCAATATCTAATAGTTGTTCGGAAAATATTTGTGCTGATGGATCATTTTGCAATTGTACTCGCATATTTATGGTCAATCGAAGTGCTTCAACACTTCGCCATAAGAATGATTGTTTCAAACATGCATTAATCTCATCCGCGAAAGTAGAGCGAGGTATAACCGGTAAGGTCTGCCGGAAGTCACCAGACAAAAGTAAGATAGCACCACCGAAAAGTTTATTATTGCTGTTTAAATCTTGCATAGTTCTGTTTAATGCTTCAAGTGAATATTTGTGTGCCATTGTGCACTCATCCCAAATTATTATAGAACTCTTCCGCAACACTACAGCTATTCCACTATTCTTTTTGATGTTACACATTGCATCTGGTTTATTATGAACGTCCAATGGCAGCTTGAATGTTGAATGTGCTGTTCGCCCACCATCTAGTAAAGTAGCCGCAATGCCTGACGATGCTACTGCTAATGCGATTTTTTGTTGCGACCGTATTTTGGCAAGAATCAACGATATTAAAAATGTCTTACCGGTTCCACCGGGTGCATCCAAGAAAAAAAAACCGCCTTGTTCAGCAGCAACAGCCAGCATAATCCGATCATAAATAATTTTTTGTTCTGCTGTCAGTAATGGTTCACTGTTCATGATAATTGTTGCTAAACTTCCATGGTCATATTGATTTTCTCGTTGTAAATCGGTATTGACTAAGTCGGTGGCTGAACGATTAGGTGATGGCATACCATAATGATTAAGTGGTAAATATGAAATAAGAACACATAGATCCTCGATCAAGACCAATGCTTCATTGTACATCTCTGGTGTATAATCTATGTTTTGGCATTGATTTGTTTGTCTAATTCGGTGCAAGATGTCTTCTGTCATACAATTTTTATATTTTTCCCACAAAGTTTGTGCTTGCGAGGGATAACATGTCGTCAAAATAATTGCAAACAACTGACGAATGTTATTCGGTGTTGATGTCAACGCAGCATCAGCAAGCGTTAAGTCCCAATGGTTATCGTCTTCTAGCAATCGCAGTTCACGACATGCATCCTGGTATGTATTGAATACTCGACCATTAACTGTTCGTAAAAATTCAAAAGACGTTGGTCCGGGAACATTCACCAATAACAAACGTAAATAGAAGCACTCACGTTGCTTTGGATGTACCGTGTAAAGTCTCCCCAATGTCTTAGCTTTGAATATGCCTGTAATGGAAGGATGTGGTTTTCCTTGTTTCCGTGGCTCCCATTTTTTACTGGATTTGTTCCATGTGAAATAACGTGGAACATCACCATACACCAATGTCTTCGCGAATTGGCCAAAAACATCAGGTTTTTGACACAATGTAAAAAATTCAGTTAGAGTCGTTTTCGGAGCTTCGAATGCTCTTTGGAGAACATTTTCTTCAGTGAAGTATACACGTTGACCGTTTTCAAGATGTATTGCCAGATGTTGGACAGCAGGATCTCTTTCGTGGATGGGAAAGCTGAGAATATGCCAAATAGCTTCATTGCTGCTAATGTATCTGCCCATTTGGTATCGTGCTATTTCGTCATTTTTATTTATGTTTTGTACTTCAAATATGGCCAAATCACTGCCTTTGTTTACATATTTACAAATATACTTAATTGATTTAACAGAACTGCAAAGCTCAACATTGATATGAGCTTTGTAAGTTTTTGAAAGTAGTGGTGAGTATGGTACCACCCACTGATTATCAAACTCAACTTGATTTTGAAAGTTCGGCAGTCGCATTGTAAATGTGTGGCCACCATTCTCAGTACTTCTGCGGCGATACATTGGATAACCATCAATATCCGTGATCGTGTCATTCGTATGCGGCTTTGGGAAGTTTTTTTTACATTTTCCATTTTCCATGCACGGTGACGTCATGTTGAAAGCACCGCATGGCCCATGGATCATGTGTTTGGTGACAATATCAAATAATTCTTGATCAATTAATGGGTCTGGAATTTCGGCTGAAATTATTTGATCGATTTCTTCAGGACGGATTCTATCTTTAAGCCAAACCAAAATGTGGGCATGAGGCAAACCTCGCTTTTGCCACTCTATCGTATACAGCCAACAACGTGTGATACCAAAAATTTCATATTTAACAATAAAATCAATTAAGGATTTCAATTTTTGTTTAAACACACGTGCAGTTAAATCATGACGATGAATGGCTTGTTGTCCTGGCAATAGTAAAGTTTGTATCTCTTCCCAATTCGGATTACATGTGAATGTAATAAATAAATCCGGTCGGCCGTAATGACGTACGTAAGTCATCGCATCTTGTATGTATTCCTGCATGTTCCGTGGACTGCCGATGTAGCTTGAAGGTAAAATGAAAGCATTACCGATGTCATTGGGATTTAAATTTCCATCGATGTTTCCAACAACAGCATCTCGTAAGTGAATATATTCTTCCGATCGTAGTTTTGCCTGGTTAAATCGAAGGAATCGCAAGCGTTCGCTTTCAACCTTAGCATACATATCAACAATGTATTTATGGAACAGCTGACGATATCGAAGGATATAATTATCTTGATGTTGTCTAACCATTATTCGGTGTGCGTAGTAGTTCATTGAGCTAACTTTATTATTTCTGTAATCACCTAAAAAAATAAAAAATAAAATGCAATACGAAATTAAAATCTATACATACAGTAAGAAAGTAAATAGATAATTGTCAAATTTACCGGTATTTGGATCATACTGTTTGATATTAAGGTGATATTCATCTTGTCCTTGCCAAAATATCAATGGATATTGTAGTGCGTCATATGAACGGTGTAGATCCGAAATCGTACTAACAGTGTTGTCTCGCCGTGTAATTTTTATAGATCTTTTGTCAACTGGATCACCAACCATGATAACAGAAACCTCATCAACAGTTGGAGCGTTGAATCTACCAGCATGTTCACCTAATGGTACTTTGTCGGCTTTTATGACGATTTGATAATTGTCATTTTGCAGTCGTGGCGAAACTCTTTTGATCAATTGAATTAGTTGATTGTGATCTTCTAAAAAATTTTCCAATAATATCACAATTGCTCTTTCCTCTGCTTGTTCAATAAAATTATACAGGCACCGAGTCGTCACACGCTCTTCACAATCGCCCATAAAATAAATTTAGAAGAAATTTCGGATTGTTATCAGGCATTGGCATCAGTGATCCGATTTTATGGTACACCTGGCCTTGAATTTTGAATGTAGTTTCAAGATTACGTCCATCGGATGCACGATCGCAAATTTTAGTTGCCCCAAATGACGTCATTTGGAAGCAAGAATTAAATTTGCGTATCTTACGCAAAAATAATTTGGAATCATCTGAATTGCCAGTAAGAAGGGATAATAAAGGCTCCGGCGGAGCGGGTAGAGGTGACAGCACAACTTTTCCTGATGCGCAGCACATGCCGGCTGCTTCATTCCGAAATTTCAATGCCTGACAATATTGACATACTTTATCCATTCTACCGATAGCAATTTTTGAATGCGCTGAGTAGTTAATATCTGGTGCATATTCAAAGGCAAGCCTAACGAATGATGCACGTGTTAATGAGCGGCTGATCCGTTGCCTTTGTCGATCTCTTTCTCGTACTGTAGCTATGTTTCGTTCTCCTGCCGCTCTTGTTCTCGTAATATTCTGTTGCATACGTTCGTGACGCTGTTCTTGAGATTCTCGTGCACGACTTTCTGCAGTCCTGATTCTTTGAGCTGCATTTCTTGTTTAGATTTGTTCTGGTAATTGCTGAGCTCTTTCAACACGTTTGCGTCGTGACCCTTTGCTGCTCGCGTTGTCGAGGTTAGACTTTTTTGGCGGCATTTTACTAAAAACAAATGTGAATCATAAAATATCTGTTTATAGTTTGTTTTTTCCCGTGGCAACGACTTAAATGTTCACTATAATTCTGTATTGAAATTTATAGAACGAATCATTTTATACGACGTCACTCATGGCAACCATTTAAAAACAAAAATTTCGATCTGAAATCTCAAAATTCCCGTTTTAGCACCTACCGGGGTTGCTCCTCTCACGATGAAAACTATCCTATCTTTTAAGTTGGACCAAATAACACACGGTGTAAAAAATTTCATCAAAATCGGTTAAGTGGTTTAGGAGTCCATTGAGGACAAACATTGTGACACGAGATTTATATATATTAAGATATAACAAAACATTTTGGGAAATGTGCAATTATAATTCCTAATAAAATAAATAACATATAGATACATAATATATTAACCAATAAAATACATAAAAACATGTAACTATAGTGTCGTATATATATTTATATGAAAAAAAAAACGTGAAAAAAATGCAAAAACCTGCACGAAACCAAAATGAGCAATCCACCTATACAGCGGATAGAGTGGTATGAGCCGTCACATGTCCAGTGTTTTTCTTGTGTAAAAAGTGTAATGTCGAAAACCGTGTTGAAGTGTCTAGCACTCTAGCTAGTCAGTCATCTCAAGTCAAAATCGATTAACTTTCAAGTGGCTACACA
>NC_042494.1:88642733-88643694 GCF_005508785.2 Acyrthosiphon pisum | reverse complement strand
TTTTTTATTCAGTTGGTGTTTGCATAAACCAAAATTAAAAGATTACTGTTTATTTACTCCTTACTGAGAAAGTTAAGTGTAGTTTTGTTTTTGTGTGGATGATGGATCTAAAAAATGTTAACAATTTAATTATGATTTAACAAAAATATTACCATGTGTATTATATTTTATTCATATTAACATGCTTAACTTTTATAAATGTATTATGAATTATGATCTATTCTAGGTATTAAATCAAGCAATAATATGGTTAAATGATTGGGAAAATAATTTAGAAAATAAATTGATTGACGCAAGCAATTTTTTGACACAGGCAACATGTGATGGTTTAAAGATAACGTTAAAGTCCACTTTAGATTTAGTCAACTATCTTTTAGATGAATGTAATTTTGCTTATGTCTTAACGGCTAAACTAAATCAAGACAGTTTGGAGGAAAATAATAATATAAGATATATTTAATATTAAACTAACTATAAACTAATTATGTATATAAATTGCTATTGATATTTTCTAAAAATGAATTGTTTATTTTTGATAGAAGTTTTTTGGAATTCTCAGACAAGTATTGGGACCTAATGACCACCCTACTGCACCTACTTTTCTACAGCTGTATCGTGTGCTCTCTGTATACTCAGCAATCAAACCTCCAAAGTCTGGAAATTGCATTTATTATATATAAATATGAAATATGAAATATTTTAAGATTATTATGATGTTTTTTATCTTTTAGATACGTCACCAATAATATCAATGCAAGATTTAAAAGATATTATTAGTGATCCAGAAAATATTTCTCAGAGAGAACTAAAAGTTGAAGAATTAAAAAAAAATATTGATGTAATTATTGAAGATGGATGTTGGGACTTGGACGATGTTTTGTTAGATCATGATTATGCAGATGCAACAGTATTTGATTGTGTAGTCTATTTTTTGGCAGGGTAATAACTTAAAAACCTCTAA
>NC_042494.1:88641600-88642633 GCF_005508785.2 Acyrthosiphon pisum | reverse complement strand
TTACTTATATGATAAACAATATATTTGATGCGTTAAACAGAAGATATCCTAAGGAAGGAATAAAAAAAAAATAGCAAAGACTTAGAGGTTTTTTTTTGTATTTGTGTTGTGTCTGTGTTGCATGCTTGTGTAAGTAGAAATAAAAGTATGATTTATATTATGAACAATGTATTTTTTATTCAGTTGGTGTTTGCATAAACCAAAATTAAAAGATAACTGTTTATTTACTCCTTACTGAGAAAGTTAAGTGTAGTTTTGTTTTTGTGTTGGATGATGGATCTAAAAAATGTTAACAATTTAATTATGATTTAACAAAAATATTACCATGTGTATTATATTTTATTCATATTAACATGCTTAACTTTTATAAATGTATTATGATCTATTCTAGGTATTAAATCAAGCAATAATATGGTTAAATGATTGGGAAAATAATTTAGAAAATAAATTGATTGACGCAAAAGATTTTTTGACACAGGCAACATGTGATGGTTTAAAGATAACGTTAAAGTCCACTTTAGATTTAGTCAACTATCTTTTAGATGAATGTAATTTTGCTTATGTCTTAACGGCTAAACTAAATCAAGACAGTTTGGAGGTAAATAATAATATAAGATATATTTAATATTAAACTAACTATAAACTAATTATGTATATAAATTGCTATTGATATTTTCTAAAAATGAATTGTTTATTTTTGATAGAAGTTTTTTGGAATTCTCAGACAAGTATCGGGACCTAATGACCACCCTACTGCACCTACTTTTCTACAGCTGTATCGTATGCTCTCTGTATACTCAGCAATCAAACCTCCAAAGTCTGGAAATTGCAGTATACTTGAAGGTTTCAAACATTTATTTTATATAAATATGAAATATGAAATATTTTAAGATTATTATGATGTTTTCTATCTTTTAGATACGTCACCAATAATATCAATGCAAGATTTAAAAGATATTATTAGTGATCCAGAAAATATTTCTCAGAGAGAACTAAAAGTTGAAGAATTAAAAAAAAAAATTGATGTAATTAT
>NC_042494.1:88638603-88639563 GCF_005508785.2 Acyrthosiphon pisum | reverse complement strand
TCGCGAGATTTAGATCGTCGGTCGTGGAGCTTCGCGGTACGTCCGCACCGACCGCCGCACACACACACACACACAAACACATTATTATATTGTTTTTATTTTTATACTAGCTCTCCGAGCGTCGTTGGGGGAGACCCCCAAACCCCCCCGAGTTGGCGAGGAGTGTTAGCGATGTCGGAAGCCGCAGTGGTCTCGTGGTCCCGGTCGTCGGTCTCAAGCAAGGTGTATGGGCGATGTGGAGGTCTCGTGATAAGGAACAGTGATAAGGTTAGGACCACTGTGGTTCGACGCGGTATAAGGAGCAGGCCGGGTCGCAGCGCAGCGGACAAAGTCTTAAAGTATTTTCGAAAACGCCGCCGGAAATTCGAAATCCCGTAAAAAAATCATATAGCCGCTGCTATTTTTTTGGTGTCTAGCTGGTCAGTCACCACAGTTGTCCAGGTAGGCAATCCGACTTTGTCGGATAGCGGACGATGTGCGACGGCCGGGTCAAGACATCAGGTATGCAATCCGACTGCGTCGAATCGCGGACAACGTTTATTACTGTCATCGAAAACGCAAATTGAGAAAAATGTACATGAAAATAATAGTTTCAAATAATTTCGGGCGGCTATGCAAATCATAAAGCCGCAGTCTTTTATGTGTGTCTAGCAGGTCAGTCATCTCATTAAAGTTATGTCAGTAGGCAATCCGACTACGTCGGATAGCGGACAATGTTCGACAGCCTAGTCACGTCATCAGGTATGCAATCCGACTGCGTCGAATCCCAGACAACTTTCATTACTGTCACCGAAAACAAAAAATCAAGTCATAAGATATGTGTAAAAAAAATTCAAAACATTTCGGGAGTTCATGCGAATCATATATCCACCCTATTTTTTAGGTGTCTAGCAGGTCAGTCATCTCATTAAAGTTATGTCAGTAGGCAATCCGACTTCGTCGGATAGCAGACAATGTTCG